>NC_092868.1:21005937-21078581 GCF_032062135.1 Pyxicephalus adspersus
CATTTGCAATCCCTATTTAATGTACAGCGCTGCGTAATATGTTGGCGCTATATAAATCCTGTTTAATAATAATAATAATAATAATAATGTCAGCACACAAATCTAGTGTGGGTACTCAAAAAGGTTTGGTGCAATACTAATCACCGCATAATAAATGTGAAATTCAAGCTGAAGTACATAGTTCTTTAAGACAAAAATATGTTGGGTGTATAAAAGGGGCGTGGTGAGTCATATCCCCTGCATTAGAGATATCTATTTCAATATATTAGAAAGTAAAGGGATATTTCACTATTGGAATAGAGGGTTCCACTTAATAAGTAAGTGAATATAGTGTCCAGAGAAAAGCTGAATGAGTCTCGAACAGGTATAGTTTCCTTTCAAGGCGATGACCATAATTCTTGGCTGTGGAAGTTTGAGCTTAGTGATTTATTGTTTAATGTTTCTTCCGTGAGGATTTGCAGATGCGGACAAAATGACATTTGACAGATACAATGAATTAAGAAAGTAAAAAAAAAATAATGTTTAAATGCAAAGAATGTCAATAGGCTATGTTTTTCCTACCTTGTTGCAATGCAACACCATCTCAGTAGGTCCTTCTTTATCTAAAGATATTCTACACAAACCAGGTAAAATTCATCCTCAGAATGGTTTTTCTCGCTACACCATTTATGTTAATTGGAGTCTGCAGACTTGCATTTGACTTTCAAATTAATGCACAATAAAAGCATATAAACCTCCACTGACTGCATGAGCTCCTACCTTGCTCCTTTATTGTTCATTATGCAATTACAGATTTTAAAATGTATTTTTTTCTTTATAATTTTCATTAGGTGCATTAAGTCAACAACAAAATATTGTTTACAAGATATTTAAAAACAAAAGACAGTCTGGTTTACCATAAGAGAACCGTAAATAATTTAGGGACTTTTTAGGTCAAGTAAATGTCAATTATTCAACTAGAGAATATAAAAAACACATAACATTTTATTTAAAGTTTACATATTAAAATCTGTATATAACAATAAAGGATTGTATTTAAAATCACATATTTTGCAGATATTCCATAGTTTCCACATGTTTTGCGGATGCCACGTCTGCTTCATCAGGAAATTGAGATCTACAGATAATAATCCAATAATAATCAGTTAGTATGATATTTTTCCATAATTAAATTAAAATGTATCAACAATATTTCTCAGAAAATCATTTATTAATAAACTTACATTCACATTGAATGCTTCAAATTTATCATTTAAATGAGGATAAATAAAGACGGAACAAAAATTATCAATTAGTGCAGATAAGCGCTAAGGGCTCCATTGAGCCAACAGTTGCTTGACATTCTATTCATTGAGAATTAATTTATGTCCAAAGTTGATTAATTGATAATGCAATTATCCCAAATTAGCTAGTTCCTTTCATCTGAGTAGTATCTATTTACTTGCCTTTATCATTCCCAGTTTCTACTGGTCACATCAGGCTATTTTTTTTTATTTAGTTTAACATATCTATATATATATATAAAAACTCAAATTTAGACAGCAATTAAACAATATAGTAATGTGTAATTTATTAAACCCATTTTCTACAAAATGGATACCCCATAAGAAAAATAGAAATCCAGGTAAACTTGTATAATTGTGTGCTACATTCATACCTAAATATTCATGTGAAAAACCATTAATCCATTACTTCATTTGCCCTAATTAGAAGGAAATCCACCCTTTTATTGCTCTTATCTAAGTCCCTGCTTACCCTATATCAAACATATATAAATTTAAAAATACACCACAAGTGCTAATAAAATCTTATTAATGTCATAAAGACTCAGCCAAAATAGTGTGAGATTTTCCAAATATTAGTACTGTTTATGTTTTCCTGTTAAATCACTATATTATATAAAAAAGCCATTCGTTTACAAGTATAAGTAAAAAGGTTCCAAGCAGCTGTCCGCAAAGGGCTTACCTAATTCAAGTAAAAGAAACTCCCAAGGTGGTGAAAATGTTGGTTCACCCTCCTAGCCGATCCCTCTGTTGTAAGATAGTGAGGAATTTCCATCAATAACATAATTCAAAAACGCCCATTATAATCATATGTCTCAATGACTTACCTTTTTCAACATGAGGCTCCTAAAATACCTGCAGCTGCTTTTGAGTCCTGAATGGCACAAATACCACAATTTTTCAAAGTTATTTAAAAAGCAATACTCTTAAAGGACTTAGGTTAAAGCAAATAACTGAATGATTGAAGTAAATACAGATTGATGGTATTCGCTAAGTTATCTTCTATTAATTCAGTAACTCGACCGGTAAGTATTTAATTTTGCCTGTTTTGTTATTCTGTGTGTATGGTTGCTCCACTTAACTAAAATTCATTTTAGTATTTATTTCCAATGTTTGTTTCCTAGAGACAAATTTAAATGATAATATTAATCTGCATTATTGCATTTCATAATTTAAAGAATGCTATCACTTTTTTGCATAGGCATGTGATCTTGAGGACACAATGACAGATGCACTGGTGAATGATAAACCCAGCTTTGTAAAGCTCTTCGTGGACAATGGAATGAACATCGTGGACTACCTTACCTATGGACAACTGGAAGAGCTGTACAGTTCTGTATTGGATAACACTTTACTATGCCAGTTACTTCAGCGCAAACATGAGGAACGCAGAGAGTCCAATAAAGGCACTCATCACCAGGAGTATTTACCAGTGGACACTGGTGGGAAAGGTCATGACTTCAAGCTTTATGAAGTGGCTAAGGTTCTGAGAGAATTAATGGGTGATGTTTGTGCTCCTTTCTACACACATGTCTTAGGCAGCACCAAGAGCTCTGTTAACAGAAGAAACTCCAATGTAAGTATTTATAGATTCATGTGTGTCATTTGTTGTAGTTCCAAAAGATTCTGCAGCACTTTAAACGATATGTAGGACAATAATAAAAAAATAAATTGCCAACATATAACAATGCCTCATCCCATAAGGTATATAATAAAAACAGGAAGAAGGAATCTTGGGGACTTTTAAGCCATCATATCATACTTATCAATACATATCAATACTTTTTCTTTCAATACAAAAGTCAAAATCATATGTCTCCAAACATATAAAGCTCAACATATGTTTTCCTGAAAAAAAACTTGTGGCAGGACATTTTCAACCTCAATGTAATTTCTTTACGCGTTTCATGGATTTTTAGTCCAATTGCTCAGGAGTCACAATGAGATGACATCATTCAGAATGGAACCAGCAGTGACCACAAGCTTTCCCAAATATAGAGTGTCCCCAAACTACATGCAGAGGGGCAACTAAGAGACCAGGGTGCAACCAAACTTGTGTCGTTATTTAAATGGAGACATAGGTGACTGATGTTAGTACCTCACCCCTGGCACCAAATACCTGTGGTATTTGGTGCCAGCTAATGCCGGTATGAATTTGCAGCCCAAAATCAGATTGGCATTGGCTGTCTATCTGGAGATGCCTGGCATGTTTACGTAGCCTTGGAGATGCACCGAGACAAAAATGCTTCTCCACTGATGTGTTCAATCTGCCTTTGTAAGAGTGATTAGCCTTTGTAAAAGTGATCAGACCAAAAGATCAGATCAGACAAAAAAAAGCATGAATTAGGTAGTAGGAAAGTAGTAGTAGCTTGAGTGTAGCATTTCAGGTTTTTTATTTAATAGATAACATACTTTAAAAGGTCAGTGCATATTTAATTCCTTCATGCAGAGCATGAGATCCTGCTATCCCTTATAAGATGCTACTAGACAGGGAATTATTCATAACTGGGGGGTGTTAGTTGATGTATTATAAATTGTACTATTAACTACTCTGACCTCTTGAAAATCACTTAGCATGATATAAACGCTGTATGAATAGATTTATATAAAAAACTACTTTATCTTTTGGGTGAGCTTAAATTGTTTTTTAATAACCTGTAACATTTTTATGTTGGATACAGGGGAGAATAGATAGAACCTCTTTTTGGTTTTTCTTTGTTACCGTTTTCATGTACTGTAGTTGTTACTTAGATAGTTGTTACTGTAGATTGTAGTTGTTACTAAATAGAAATACCTATTTAGTATCATTTAAATTGATAAATTTTGACATTAGTTCTTTTTTTTTAGAACAAGGCTAATCAAGGCTGTGGTGATCAAAAGTATTACATTATGAAGTCAACTTCCCCCTGGATTGACCTTTTTATTTGGGCAATACTGCAGAATCGAGATGAAATGGCCACTTACTTTTGGGAGATGGTGAGCAATATGAGTGTAAACTTTCACAATATAGTGACTTGTGGTTAAATGTACATTCTAGTCAATACTTTGCTTTTTTGCTTAGATTTTGATGAATTTAATGATTCTAGAAAGCAGCTCCTAACGATGCTGGGACACCTTCTGTCCGTATTTACACGCAGAAATGCTAATGTAAATAATTATTGGACAATTTATTTTACTGGTTTTAATATTGCTGCAATGGGAAATATCTAAAGTTTGTATTTCTGACTGGTCCATTGAGTGAAACAGAAACCCTTGAAGGTTTGGATTACACTGTCAGACTGAATACACCCTCTTTTTCTCTCTCTCTTGCGTGGGTATGTGTGGCCCCCCTCTCTTTTTCTCTCTTGTACCCTTACCTGGCCCCCTCTCTCTCACTCGCATAGCCAAGCCAAGGTCTGGTATCCAGAAAGACAATCTGGCAAAATAGAGCTAGGTGAAGTTGAGGGTAACACGCTGAGAAACTAACAACCAGAGTGGAGAACTAGAGAGGCTTAAATGGGACTAGCAACCAATGGAATTACAGGATCATGACCTGGAACTATTTTGCTCATTGGCTGCAGGACACTCTCTCCAAACTCCTCCAGCTGTTTACGGTGTGCTGGGGATGCTGAGAGGGATAGTGCATATGACTTAAAAGGAGGCTGGGGATCCTACAAGTGGTAACCCTACATGGAAGACCTTTGCATAGTGGGATGAAAATGCGTAAATCATCATATACACACCTGCATGGAGCCCTTGTTTTCTCTTCTGATGGGCAAAATCCTAATTTAGATATTTGTGACTCGATATGTCCAAAAACCCTGCATGACTGTGACCTAAACCAGCATTAAGCCCAATTAAAAGTAATTTCAAGTTTTGACCATTCCTCACACAGTCCTTGTATGGGACATTGTATATAAACTACTATTTCTGTTACAAACACTTCCCATTTACTTATCAACTCCAGAGGCAAAACACATTAACATTTTGCTTTGTCACTTCAAATGGGGTAAGTAATTTTTCAGTAGTCAATCATCTCCTCCTACAGTAGTATTAATAGATCTATTCTGCCCAGTATTGCTTTTTACTATGAAACGGCTCTATTGTGCATATTGAAGGGCTGGTTTATAGTAATATTTATATTTATTCTCAGTTTGACTTCTCTCTCCACTCTTCCTTAAATTCACTCACTGTTTTTCTAATGCACAGAGAATTTTTACTGGAGACCCTTAAACAAAACCCATTACTCTAATCGCAAATGTGTTTCTGACATGTTCTTGTAGGACAAACTCTTCTCTACACATACACTTTTTTGTTCCTTCCCCCCTGGAGTAACAACAACTTTCCAACAAGACTTGCCTCAACTTCTTTTGCTGATTGGTGCTCCAAGGGTTTAAACTGTGTAAAATGTTCCCCTTTACTACCACAAACCTCCTCACTCTCATCCAAATCAAGAACTATTTCTTCAGAGTGGCCCACACACTTGCCTCTGCCGATTGTCATACCCTCCTAGACCAATGTTATTGGCCCTACCATCCTCTCCAAATTGTATTGCTTCCCCTGAGATGAACTTGAATATTCCTGAACCACCTTGAGGTAGGCAGGCTAGATTCATCACTGGATGTATCACTTCAAGATGTTAAGGCTGCCTAACTGTGCACAACTCTCTGCTGAATAAGACAAAGGTCTCCTTTTTAACTGAGCTTCTACATGACAGGAATAAATCCCAATATTGCTAGAAGGTACCCCTAACTACTCCAGGTTTGGGCCATTGGTGGAATTGCTGAACAACAGAGACTTCTTCCCAACTCATCTTTTGCCTCCTTGATCCACCTGCTCAGCATACAGCATTCTATGTGTAAGCTGTTAGTATCTGTCAAAATTGTGTAAATATAATAGTTGCTTTGCCTGTTTGAATAGCTGATACCACTCTCAGTATCAACTAATGTGACTTTGTTATTGTTATATTCAATATAGTATGAACACATTTACATACATATATTTGTAAATAAACACACACTTTTGATTTAGTCCTCACTGTTACATTTGTTACTACTCTTCTATTTATACATTGTCACTTTCATATACATGTCATTCCATTTTCTACTTTTTCTTAACCCATATCTACATGTTTTCCCCTTTTTATATTTCCTTTTTTCCTCTCTTGTCTCTTTCTCATTCCTGCCCCCCCCCCTTTTTTTTTTTTTTTTTTTTGCAAACACCGACTTGCGTATATTTATACATATGATACAATATAACTATCATTTTCACTAATTTAGACCAAATTACTGCAAGTGCCAAAGATCTGTTGATAAATCGATACCCCTGAAGAAGCCTATTAGGGCGAAACGCGTTGGGTACAGCAATCAACACAAACAATATGATTGGAGATTGGAATATTATGTATGGCAAGAAATTTATTTGATTGGTTAGATGTTTGATGTCTAGAACCCCTTTTAGGCTAAATTGAAAAACACACCAACAAATCTCTTTTTGGTTGTGAGTTGAGTTTTTCCAGTATGCACAGAACGCCCCTTTGGAGTCAATGTAATATCATCACAAAAAAGGATTGTGATCGATTTTCCTGAAACTGTTTTGAAAATGTTTTTTGTTAATATATTGGTTATGGTTTATTGTACTCATCAAAATAATACATTATTTTGTGCCTAGAAAGACCCTGCTTTTTCTTTTTCATTCTTATTCCTTACTCACTAGACAAGGGTTGGCACTTAACTCGATGACTATTTTTACTATATAGCAAACAACATTGACATTTCTGAATATCTAAATAGCAACTTGCGAGGGACAAGGGGCTGGTTACCCAGCACATGGCATTATGACTGACAAGTGCATACTACCACTGTCGGGTCAGGCTAATCTTGACCACAATGGCTGCATGCTATGATCCCACATTCACCTCTGGACACTCCAAATCTGGAACCGAAGGGCAGATGGGAGCTGGAATGTAAACAAGGGGGGTAGGTACTAGTCCTTTATGCCATCTGGCTCCCACGCAAGCACACGGAATTTCCCACCTGTGCACATGTGATGGCAAGGGATGGGCATTATCTCCTCACCTATGTCAGGAGAGAGAGAACATTGGGCCTCTTCCAGCTATTTGTTAAGCGGTAACACTGCCCCAACTTCTAACTACTCTTAAGGTAATATTTATGCTTATATCTAATTTCCCATAGTCAATGGGAAATTAATCCCTTAATCCCAATCATTTTCAAGTTTCTAGCCTTTGGGCTTCCTGAACTTTGGTCTAACTTAAACATTTATAACAAATAACACACATTCCTTTTACATTAAATATGCAAACCTACATTTCACTATCACTTATTAATTATTTCAACACATATTCAGAGATGCACGATTTGTCTTGTAGTTGATTATTCATTTATTGCAACTATATACATCATTCTGACATTTTTTTTCACACTTGCTTATTTTGTTCATTATTTAGTACTATTCCGGTTTCTCCAATACCTCTGAAGAACCCTAAAAGGTGAAATCTGTCGGACCCTGAGATCTTCCTTACTATATAAAAATTCCAATTTCAGGCTAAAATAGGAGAAATCTGTGTAGTAAGACCGGGGATCCCATTCACATAGCATATGTGAATTGGTAGCACACCAATCCTTTTTGCTTCTTAAGATATATTTTTTTTGTTGTATTTATTAGTTGTTACATTAGCTTTATAGATTACTAAGTTATTAACATCACTATGTTTGGCTTGTGGATTTTTAATCAAGTGGAGTTGAAAAAAACAGGAGTTTGAAAACTAAAGGAGTTAAATCCTTATAGTCACCACAAACTGTAAGTAAACGTTTATAACAAAAATTGTAACTGGGAAAATGAGTGGTAGCAAGGTGGAAAGTTTGGTTCAGTGCAGTCTGTCACATGTATGCACAAATGTAGCAACAGCTCCTAGGTGAATACCGCTGTGACAGATGTGAGCAAGTCGCCTTCTGGTATCTCGCATTGGAGAGCTGGAGAAGAGCATTGCAACACTGAACTCGCTGGACCACCTTGAGCAGGCAGTTAATGGCTTAAATGTGCAGGGTGGAGAGGTTAATCAGGATGAGCATGTTGGGAGTTGAGTTAATGTAACCAGAGTGAGTGGTAGGGGCACCCAGAAAAGGAAGGCCAGCCCTATGTCTAAGTACCCCAACATATTTGCAAAGTTATGTGAAGATGTGCGGGTGGCAGACCCAGTGGTGGCAACTCTAGATTTTACTGCTACCCCTAACAGCTGGGAGAGCAGCACATCTAGTAGTGGTGGGAAGGGAAACGCAGGAAGGAAAAGACAATTGGTAGTCATAGGGGAACTAGGTTTCAAGCTGAAGGAAAGGACCTCCAAGGCTATATTCTCTGGAATATTGCCTGTGCCATGCGCAACACAGGAAAGGCAAAAGGGCTTAGGCAGCTAAACGCATGGCTTGAGTCCTGGTGTAGAAGGGAAGGCTTTGGGTTCATAGAGCACTGGGCTGACTTTTTATTGGGGTACAACCTGTATTCCAGAGATGGTTTGCACCTAAATGAAAGGGGATCTGCTGCTAGGGGAAAGATTTAGGGGAATGGTGGAGGGATATTTAAACTAGGACAGAGAAGGGTTGGAACAGTCAAATAAGGTGGCGGAATGGTTAGTCAGGGGTCAGACACTAGTGGAGGGTGGACTGGGGATAGTTGAGGGGAAGGATTATGGATAATTGTAAGGAGCTTCCCATGTTACAAACAAACATTGGATTGTGCAGTACTAATCGTACTTAAAAACAAAAGGATTTGGCAAACAATGATGGTAAAAGCAGCAATGGTTTAAAGAGTGAGGAGGATTATGACTTAGTTGGTATTGCTGAATCCTGGCTTTTTTATTCGCATGACTGGGCTGTCAGTATTCCTGGGTATACTCTCTTTCCTAAAGACAGAGTCAAATGAAAGGGTGGTGGTGGCTGTCTGTATGTGAGAAGTGATCTAAAAATGAATGTGAAAGAAGAAATTGCGGAGGGAACAAGCGATGAGGTTGAGGCAATATGGGTGGAGTTAAATATGGGGTTGAATAACACACAATTAATGATTGGAGTCTGCTATAGGCCCTCCAGTGCTAAGGAAGAAATAGAAAATCAACTACTAGCAAAGTTAGAAAAAGCAGAAAAAAGTGGAAGTGTTTTAATCATGGGAGATTTGAACTACCCCAACATTGACTGAAGTAATGGCACTACAGGAACAGCAAAAGGGAGGAAATTTGTGAATTTAATACAAGATAATGTTATGGTACAGGTTATAGGAGCCCCAACTAGAAATGATACTCTGCTGGACCTAGTTCTGTCTAACAATGCAGAGCTTACAACACATGTGCAAATAAAAGAGAACCTGGGTAGCAGTGACCATAATGATTTCATTTAATGTAAGCTGTAAACAGGAAGCAAATACGGGAAAGATTTAAGAAAACATTTAATTTTAGGAGAGCACATTTTCCATTATTAAGGGGTACAATCCTTCTTGTCCTCAAAGAACACAGAACACAAATGGGAATGTTTCAAGTCTGTTCTACAAAAGCACACTGAAAAATATATTCCAATGGGTAGTACGTTTAAGAGGCTAAAATTAAAACCCATGTGGCTCACTGCTTATGTTAAAAAAGCCATAAGCAACAAGAAAAGGAAAGGGCATTCCGTAATTTAAAAATGAAGGATCACCTTCATCATTTGAAACCTATAAAGAATATAACAAATTATGTAAAAGGGGGATAAAATGTGCAAAACTTCAAAATGAAAGACAGATTGCAAAGGAAAGTAAGGCAAACCCCCCAAACTTTTTCAAATGTATTATTAGCAAAAAGATCAGATCTAAACATGTAGGCCCCTTAAAGGATGTGACTGGGTTGGTAACTAGGAATAAAGACAAGGCAGATTTACTAAACACTTTTTTTTAGCTCTGTGTACAAGAAGGAAAATGGCAGAGCTCAAGTCCAAATTCATAATAGCTATGTCACTGCCTTAAATGAATCACAATGGTTCAGAATTGATATGATTGAGAAACGGCTGGGAAAAATTAAGGTTGACAAAGCACCAGGACTTGATGGATTACATCCACGTGTCCTCAAAGAGCTGAGCTCAGGTATTTCAAAGCTTTTTTTTCTAATTTTTAGAGACTCTTTAGTCACTGGCAAGGTACCAATGAATTGGCGTAAGGCCAATGTGGTTCCAATCTTCAAAATGGGAGCAAAGTCATTATCAGGTAACTACAGACCCATTAGTTTTAATGCCCATTGTTGGAAGGTATTCTGCACCCTATTCAACAGAGCATATATTTCCCCTCAAAGATCTTGTTAAAGGGGGTAAGGGATGGAGCCACTCAAGTGAACCTTTACCATAACTTTTGTGAATGCCCCCATAATTAGATGCTTTTGGCGCCAATTAGTGCTCATATTCTAAACTCCCTGCCAATTTCTCCAGCATGGGTGGTAATCTGGTGTAATTGCTGTGTGTTATAGCATGTCAGCAAACTTTCTCTCCTTTTTACTGAAGTACAACTGAAAATACAGAACTTTGGGCAAACCTAAACCTTACTCCATATGTCCTTTCCCCTCTGCCACCGCTTACAGTATAATAAATCACAAACCTTGGCATGGAAGGTAGAACCCTGTAGTAGCATGACTCACTAAATTTTGTGACTCCACTGAGTAAAAAATTAGGACATGAAATTTATCAGCTCAGAGCTGTAGCTCACATAACTGTATCAGCACTTAGACACAAGCTGTATATGCATGCAGACCCCTCTAGGAAATCCAAACATAAAGCTAAGACTGAATAGCTAATTGAACAGAAATTAGAAAGTGGTTTGCAGGTTAGTCTCCCTTCTTATGTTACAGGATCAGAAATAGATATGCCAACCGATATATATAGTCATATATAATACACGTAGAGACAACATAAGGTTTTTTTTTTTTGGCAAAGTGTATTGACCAAAATGTAAGGATAATTAAACAAAGTTTAATTTCACTATATGTTACAAAGCAAAGTTTTTGGATATCCCTTCCCCCTCCGTCACATGGGAGGCATGGTATATAAAAAGAAACAGATATTCAGACTTCCAGAGGCGGAGCTTCCAGTAACTGATGCCTTCTACACTGGCTTTGTTCTTTCCACACGATATCCACGGATTTACCTTGCCCACCTGCGGATATTAAATAAAGCAGAGACCAGGGATCTTGTCTCAACGTCCCAGGCCTGGTGCTGGATTGTGTCACTTGTGGCTAGGTTGTAATCAGATTGGAGACCTGGACCCCCTCCTGGCTATTGTTACCTCCGCTAGGTCTAGCCTGCCTTCCACCTCTTCACCATATCCTTGGTCTATCTTAAAAGGGCCTGCTAACATGAGGGGTATGTGCGAGGAGCTTAAAATGGCTGACTTCTGAAAACCCTCAGCATGTCCCTGGCTATTGAGCAACCCTATCTGGAGCAAACCCCTCTCTCTTACCTCCCTCCTTCCTCTGTTCTGATCCAGCATCCTCCGCTGCATCATCCGGGGTGGCAGATGTGGAATGTTCCAATATTGTGCTCGCTCCAACCACATCATCTGCACAGGAGAGCCTGGCTTACTTCTCCGAGGACTCTATGCTTTCTTTGATGGATTCCCTGAAGATGCAGGCACAGCCTGAATCGTACTCCGCTGGTAATCGGGCGTTACTAATGTAAATGCAGGCTATCATGCGGGAAGAGATATCTACCGCTACTAAACTAAAGTGTGACTCGGGGTAGAAAAAATATGCTGGAAGCGTTAACCCTGAGTCACACTCGGGGTAGGTAAAACTATGGAAAACAATAGTAAATAAAGCGCTTACCTGATCTGCCGGCGTCCTTCATTGTACTTCGTGTCTACTTTCCCCCTCCGGCCAGTGTTCCCCGCACTCGATGAGTCCCTGGGAGTTCCCGGTGACGTCGGTGCGTGCGGACATTGCATTCAGGGAGTGGTGGGAAATACAAATAGATTTGAATTTCCCACCACACCCTGAATGCAATGTCCGCACGCACCAACGTCACGCAAAATACCTGTATTGAATGCAGTACTGTGGATTATTATGTGTAAAAGCAGTACATTGTTTTTCATGAATATTTATTTTACAGTATAATATATTAATATGAGTATAATATTTTTTAATTTTAAAAATTAAAAAAAAAATTATTTATTAATTTGACATGATTTTGTGTTTCAAACTCTATTATACTCATACTATTATATTCATTTTCATGAAAAACAATACCGCTTTTAGTCATAAATAAAAACTAAATAAATTTTCATGAAAAACAATGTTCCGCTTTTAGACATATAAATCCGGACAGAAATGAACTGCTCAGGAGGTAAAAGACATACAGCCTTTCTGGACACAACCAGAGTTCTTATGGCCAACACCTCCGATATTGAGGCCCTTTAAGCGGAACTACAAAATCTCAAAGGTAAACAATAGGATGGGGAGAAATGTGCATGACGCAGTAATCTCCGCATTTGAGGCATCCCTGAAAAGGTTGAGGACCTACAAGGTAATGTAATGGTCCTATTTCAGGAACTGCTACCTACCATGCCTCTTGAGCAGCTAGAAATGGACCGCATACATTTTACCCGGGCGTAAAAGGTCCGATGGCCTCCCTAGAGACATATTAGTAGCAATGCACTACTTCCAAACCAAGGAGCGGTAGCTTCAAACTGCAAGGAAAAAAGAACATTTGTTGTTTCAGGGATCAGGATATCAACTCTTTGCTGACCTCACCCCCCTTACCATACAAAAAAGGAGGGCATTCTGCCCATTTTTGCAAGTCTTACAGAGAACAAAAGATCCCCTACAGATGAGGGTTCTCTTTTAAACTGATCTTCTCAGTTCAGAATTGAGTATACCAGCCGACTATGACTTCGGAACTTTAAGCCTGATTGCAAACCCTGGACTTTCCTGTGCCAAACTTAGCTAATACTGCCACTCAAGACCAGCAAGAGGTGCTGCAGGGCTCCTGTGCCTTGGCCTCACAATCGGCAACACAAAAAATCTACGGTCTACGGTCATTAGAACTCCTTTATAGAGCCTGCCTATACTTCTTGTGCCTCCCATTACCCTTATGGGGTCAGACCCCTGTGGTGTGTACCACTACAGCCCTGCTCCAAGAGCACTTCACGGTAATAGAGGGTGATCCCTCACCAGTTTTTCCTAACCCATGTCTTATGTTTACTATGTTGTCTTAATTCATACAGATTTATTTCATGTGACTATTCCACAGTGTATTGGTAATTATTAAGGCAGTGGATACTCTTTTCTAATTCGGGATTTAGTTTGTTTATTATTGTATCTTCTATATAACGTCCCTCAATGGCGATGTACACTGGCTTAAGGTAATCCCTTAGATATTATCACTATTTTGTCGGGTGTGTTCCTGCTTGGTAGCCATTTGGGCTCTTTGAGGCTCAAAGTGCTGTTGTGCTAGGTTTTACCGCCTTACGAATTGAACTGTTTGGTATGATGCAATGTAAGTAGTGATTTCATTGGGCCTTTCACACACCTGGCTCTCATTGGGCCTTGTAAAATTCCACTTCAGTTGGGACTGCTATTACCTATAACTACATTAAATGTCCATAGGCGGTTTCTTGGTTACTATGAATTCAGGTCTTTTTGTAACAATTGGGATACGCAGTTAGTACTGCTTGTAAATGCCTGTTCATTCATTGTGACCCATTGGGCTCCCTGTACCTTGTGTACTATTGTTACTGGTTCCATTACCTGACTAGTTATACTGTTTAGTGTACTGCAATGGCCATGGGACTTTGTCCTATTTGAATTTATAATGTATATACATCTAATTGGGCATTGTTTATGATTCTAACTTACTGTTTCTGCTGGATTTTTGACATTCCCCGTTGCTCACATGGGTAAATATGTCTTCTAGATTTTCCCAATCTACATTCACATTAACCATTATTTTTCCTCAACTCCTATTCCTCCCTACGTTTTCCCCTGCTTCTATCTCTTCGCCCCTTTCTCTTTCTCTTTTTCTCTTTCCCTTTTCACTTCCTTTCCTTGCATTATTTTTCTTTTTTTGGGAAGGGGAAACATGAATACCTCAAGGTTGAAATAAAACAAAATAAATAAACCAACATAACAGCCATAAATAGAATATTCCAAACAAGTTAGTGCAAGCTTGGTACAACAATACAAAAAATCAATTTCTAAAAGTGCTAGAGAATCCGTATAATAAATAGAGCAACAAAAGGGTATGTGGGGAGGGGGGGAGTTAGAACACAAGGGAAAAGAGCAACAAAAGGGTATGTGGGGAGGGGGGAGTTAGAACACAAGGGAAAAGGTATAGGGGAAGATTCACAAAATGGGGGGAGTACTCCTATAGGGGTTCTGCAGCAGCCGAGCCAACAAAAGGGTAAGGATGTGTGGGCCAGATGGAGATTTTTATTTGGGAGTAGTAAGATCCCGATATTCGTTAGTGATCATGAACTGTGACCACTAGTACCATGTATTGGCCACCTTCCTGCCAGTGAATAGAAGATGTAAGATCCTCCATTTGATGGTTCTCATTGACTCTACCTAGCCATGAGCCAATTGTGGGTGGATCAGGATTTCGCCAGTAGGCGGCTATACAAGAAATAGCAGCTATAATAAGGTGTCTGATGACCGAGCCTTTATATGCCTTCTGTGAAAATAATTGTGTTGTAGAAGGAAAAAAGCTGGGTCATCAGGGATATCTTGGTCCTACATTTGTTGAACATGGGACCGAACAGTGACCCAGAAATTCCGCAAAAGAGGACAATGCCAGAATATATGCAGTAGTGATCTTTTCTCTGTCTGGCACCGCCAGCAGCAGTCTGATACACCTGGAAAAATGTTGTGTAGTTTCTCTGGAGTGCGGTACCACCGCAAAACTACCTTGAAGCAAATTTCTTGGTATTTACTAGCGATAGATGCTTTGAGTCCAATATAGAATTTTTTCCTTTTGTTCCGTAGATAGTGAAAGACCCAAATCAGTTGCCCAAGACCTAAGAAACGTAGGTGTACAGTCGGGGGGTGGGATTTGTAGAAGCCTATAAAAAACAGAGAGTGTGTTTAATACCACACGACCCCATGCATAGGTGCTCGAAAGAAAAAAGGGGTCTGCAATAGGATAGGGCCGAACGGAGACTAGACAAAAAGTGGGTGTTCTGCAAAGTTTTCCAGAAATCTAGTTGAAACTCACCCGTAGCCTCTCTTAACTCCTCCGGGCTGATCCATCTGCTTGATCAAACAAAATGTAACGCTCTACAAACACCAGAAGAGAGCAATTATTTGAACCTCCCGTCCTCCAACCCGGGGGGGAAAGACGCGTTGCCCAGGACCGGAAAGAGAGGCAACGGGAAAGGCGAGAGGTGTAAACGGTGGAAGTTTTGTACGGTTAATTCCCATGTATATCCCACCGCAGGGTGAGATTTAAGTCCTGGGAAAGCCGATACCAGCAGCCATTGAAGGAGGCTTGGAGGTGTTGGGCAAAACATTGTTCCAGTGATATCCACTGTTTAAAACCTCAATTTGGGCACCAATCCAGTACACGTGTCAGGTGAGCTGACAGATATTAATTAAACAGGTTTGGGATTCCCAGACCCCCTTCTAATTTAGGCCTCACAAGTAGAGATCTGCAATGTCTTGGAGCTTTATGTCGCCAGATATAGCGAAAAAGTTTAGACGTGAGACATTTGAAAAAGATATAAAAATTGAAGGAGAATGTCCATTTTGATGACATTGATGCGTCCCAACCATGAAAAAGTCAGTTTATCCCATTTTTCTAAGTCACAATTCACTGTGGAGAGCAATGGGAGATAATTCCGTTCAAATATTTCAAAGAGTGTTTTAGGAATTTTCGTGCCTAGATATGTAATCGCATGGGGTTCCCAGCGAAAAGCAAATAATTGTTGAAGGTGGGAGCGGACTACATTCGAAAGCATTATGTCTAAGGCTGCTGATTTGGAGTAATTAATTTTGAAAATTAACATAGAATTAAATTCACTCAGGATTGTCATCAGATTAGGCAAAGAGATGACAGGGTTGGTTATGGCGAACAATAAATCATCAGCGTAAGCCGCTACTTTCTGGATCGAGTACCCCATGTCTAAGCCCAAGATAGCAGAGGAGGCACGGATTGTACAGAGAAGTGGCTCCAGGGACAGAATAACGATTATAGGGGATAAAGGACAACCCTGTCTTGTGCCATTAGAGATGGATGGAGGGTCTAAAATCAGTCCATTCACTCTGACCCTGGCCGTGGGCTCAGAGTAAATGGCCCTTATCCATGAAAGCATTCGGGGGCCTAAAACTATGTGTAGTAGGGTTTGATCCATGTAAAGCCAATCTACCCGGTCAAAAGCTTTTTTAGTGCCCGTGGACAATAACATTTGCGGGATATGTTTGGATGTAGCGTAGTAAATCCAATTCAGTACTCTGGTCGTGTTGTCTCTGGCTTCCCTACCGGGCATGAAACCAACCTGATCAAAATGGACAGGATTATGCATGACCTTGATCAATCTGGAAGCAAGAATTTTTGTAAAGAGCTTGAGGTCTTGATTAAGGAGGGAGATGGGTCGGTAACTCGCACGCGAAGAGGAGTCTTTACCCTCTTTGGGTATGACCATGATGGTGGTCCGTAGGGAGTCCAGAGAGAACCGACCAACTTCAGTAATATGATTATATGCTGCTAGAAAATGAGACGCCAAAGGAGCCTGAAAAGTTTTGTAGTATGATAAAGGTAATCCATCTGGCCCCGGGGTTTTACCGGTGGGGGTGTCTCTTATGGCTGCACTAAGTTCCTCTGCTGAGATAGGAGCCTCTAGTATCTCTCTCTTAGACAAAGAAAGAGAAGGCATCCCGCATTCCAAAAGATATTTTTGGATTGCCCATAACCTCTCTCCCGTCACCGAGGGGGAGGACGGTTTCGAGATGTTATATAATGTAGAGAGAGTAGTATCGGCTAAAGGATTCCGCTATGTCTTTAGTATGGTAAATTTTTCGTCCACAGTTATCCGTGAGAAAAGGGATAAACAAGCGAGTTTTTTGTACACGGAGAGCATTGGCTAATATACGGCCACTTTTGTTGCCGTGTTCGTAAAACATCCTCTTGCATTTAGCAAGGTCAAATTTAGCTCTGTCGAGGCAGAGTAATGAAAGTTTATCATGGAGAACTCGGAGTTCCTTACTTATTGTAGGATCTAGGGAAGATTTATGAGAAGATTCTAGGATTGCAATGCGGTTGAGAGTGTCTCCTATCTCCCTCTGACTTTCCCTTTTGAGTCTCGTCCCATGTTTGATAAATATACCTCGTATTACTGCTTTGTGAGCCTCCTGAAGTAAGCGGAGGTTAGTCTCAGGAGTAGCATTGGTCTGAAAGTAATAAGATAGTTCAGAATTGACTGGTGCCAGGACAGCTGCGTCTTGGAGGAGAGATTCATTTAAACTCCAGTTCCAGGATTTGGGGCAGTGATAAGATAATTCGATAGAAATGGATACCGGGGCATGATTTGATAAAGTTATTGAGCCAATGGAACAAGACTGTACCCTGTGTATCTCAGAATGTGGGAGCAAAAAATGGTCAATCCTTCAGTATGAGCTATAGGGGGAAGAAAAGAATGTGTAATCTCCATCTTGGGGATGTAAAACGCGCCATATATCAAGGAGCCTGTTGAGATAGGACTTTCATGATTCGACCATTGTTACGAGGTGGAGAATGATTGGGACCGTTACGAGAGGTGTCTACTGTCCAATCTGTGTGTGAAATTAAAGTCTCCTCCCAAGATCAAGATACCTTCTTGAAATTTTTCTAGTTTCTTAAGGGTTAAAAATGAGGCCTGTCCAGTATTAGGAAGGTATATGGATGCTAGAGTGACTTTAGAGCCTTCTAAGTTCCATTTAATAAAGAAGAATCTGCCTTCCTGGCAGCTCAGTTGGTCCTTAAAATGCCATGTAACAGAGGAGGCTACCAAAACACTAACTCCCTTGGACTATCGGGTATCTCTTGTTACCTAACCTCCGAATCCTGTCAGTGTGAAAGTGAGTTTCCTGTATGAAAGCTATTTGTGTTTTTAACCTGTGTAGTTCTGCTAGTATTGTGGAGCATTTTTCGGGGTATTCAACCCTTTAACATTATATGTGACTACTTTGACTGGACCCATTGCAAGAATATTGAAAGGGGTCTGTCAGGGTACCTCAATGTTTTAGATACTCCCAGGAGCAGGGGGTGTGGGCTTAAGAGGAGGTCAAATGGGAGGGGAGGGAATACAGGGGGATAGGGCAGTATAGCAAGACAAAAGGTTAAAAGAATATATAAACAATCAATAAAAAAAACAAAAACAGTAAGCCCAGAACAGCTGCGCAAATTCCCTTAGGAGGGGTAGCTCAGGTGGTCAGGGCGAGGCTCTCAGGCAAGGCGAGGTGGTCAGGGCCGGGCCTATAATTATATGCAAATATAAGCACTGGGTGAAATGGCTAATGTAAGCTGTACGGGGGAGGGTACAAACATAAATCCGCTTCTTTTAAAACAGGTCGTTTTCCTGAACTAGAGCATTGTAAACAAATATCAAGGCAGTATCAAATATAAATACCTTATACAAAATACCTCACTGGGTGAACTACCCAGACCTTCTGTAGAAGGAGATAACTAGTTCTTTTACTTCAGGTGTACAATAAAACCCCCATATAGACTAGTCCATGATCACGGAGGAGCCTGTGAAGAACCACGCATCTGGTCTCTGTTAAGCTGCGTACACACTTCCAATTTTTATCGTTCAAAATGAACGACGAACGATCGATTGGGCAAAAATCGTTCGTAAAAAAAAGTAACCAACGACGCCGACGAACAAGGAAAGTCGTTGGAAACGCAGAGTGATTAGAAGGCGATACATTGACAGAGTGATTTTTTAGTATTTTGTTCAGAATCTTTTTTTTTTCTAGGTTTTTCTCCTTTAAAATTGGGTGCGTCTTATAGGCCGGAGCGTCTTATAGTCCGAAAAATACGGTATTTATCCTACAATAATTATAAATAAATATATATATTTATTTATTTATATCCTACAATAATTTTATATATATATATATATATATATATATATATATAGAAGCAAATAAAAGAACGGTGTGTGCTTGTGATTTTTGTGAGAAAATCTAGTCCGATGGCTTCGCGCGTGCTTGTGACTTTTGTGAAAAAAAAATCTAGTCCGATGGCTTCGCGCGCGGTCATTCTCCGCGAGCGGCTTCTCCGATCAGGCATTGGAAGCTTTTATATAGGCGCCTATGTAGAGGAGTTGAACTCGGTTAACTCTTGCCTAACAGGAATGAAATAAGTGATTTAAAAATATGCTTTTTTCTTAGCGCACATAAATGTTTAAAACATTTAAACACCGCAAACATTTTTTTTTTTAGGGCTAAGGGTAATGTGTGCCATTAGAAAGAATGATTTTTTAGGGGAACAGTGACTTTTAATGCAAGCTGCCAGTGTAAAGCTGCCGGAGATGCGCGGCTCCGGCCGCAAGCTTTTTCAGTTGCTGAATTGCGCGACGGCGTACGATTTCGGATCACGAATGCGCGAGCGAGCGTCCGATTCTGCTTGATGAATTAGGGCCTAAGTGTGGCTAGTTCGGAGCGGAAAGAGTTTTAGATGCGTATAAGGTACGATTTAAAATCTGCTTTGGTAGGTAGAGATCTTAAATATGCATCTCTGTCCCATACATCTGAGGGGTCCATGGAGGTTTGTGGAAGGCTTGGGGGATTTGAAGGGTCTTTGTCTTCACCCAGCAGGGAAGGAAAGTTAGAGGATTAATCTTCTTGAGTAAAATCAGGTTGTTCTAGACCAGGCGTGGCGGTTTGAGCAGTGTTAAACCTGGTGTTAGTGCCACTCCCACTAGGACCAGAGGTTTTGGAGCAAGCAAAAAAAATTCCTATTTCCTGTTTTTGGGAGCATTGGCTATTAGGTTTTCCATTGCCCATGATAGGCAAAACAAACGAAAAGGGGGCAAATTTCTGAAATTGTATTGGAAAATGTAGTGAGAGGAGGTTAGAAAAGCTTGTCTCCCCTGTTCTATGGTTGTTTATACACCCATATGTAAGGCCCAACAGTGGCGAAGCCTCACATCCTGCGAAGTTAACTGCACATGATGATATCTCAAGAGTCTCACAATCTTAATAGCTGCAGGAGACTGCACCAGATATGAAAAAATATGTTGTAATAAAAGTTTGTGACACCTTCTCTTGATTGAATTGGATTAATTAATGCCGGTGTCTTGCTTGGTGGGGATTTCCTATGTATCCATTAGAATCACCCCAATACAATATTCAAAGGATCCTTGCTGCCATATATAAGTGCAAATTTGGTTGTTTATAAATCTGAAGTATCTGATGTAAGAGGGTGGTAGTATATGTTGTAAAAGAAGCTTGAGTTGAAATTTCACCTCTCTTTGTGTTGTATGTAGTATAAGGCTCAGAGGAGAATGGTAGCAACTAGAAGAATCAGAAGTGCAGAGTATCCGGCACTGATGTATTAAAGGTTTTGTATAGCAAGTAAAATCCCACAAGGCATTGATATACTGTTCAAAAAATATAGGAAAGCTTTTCAGTGAAGAACATGCTGTATAAAAAGCTTAAATCTTCCTCTCTTGTGAGTATGGGTTTGAATTGAGTTGTATTGGAACTTTTAATGAAGGGTGTCAGGCATACAAGATGGCCATCAGGTTTCCTCTGTGTATTAAGTGTCTCCTGGAGAGGTGTAACAGAGCTGATTCTTATACATGCACCCTAATATATCCCCCAAGGTAACACTGCTGCAATACAAAGCGTAGGGTAAGCTTCATCCCCATCTAAAGTGTTTGGTTCAGTAAGATTGCTGTAGATTGAGAAGCCACGAGTCGGCATCCAGAAACGGCGTCCAGTCAGATATCAGGTGCTGAGTATATCCCAGAGTAGTGTATCTAGAAAGATCCTTCCAAAGCAAGCTAAGTTTTATACATACGATTTGGTCATACTTAGAAGCAGCTCCCTGTGAATCCATCCTCTGATATTATCGTGCAGAAGCCGGATGCCACGTGTAAGTGTCGGTCTCAGGCAAGCAAGCGGTAGGATCTTTCCCGCAGGCTCCCACCTGCACCAGACTGCAATCTCTGGCTGACAGCTACAGATCTGTGATGGTTACTGTACAGAGGCATCCTGAGGTCTCTGAAATCTCAGTCCCTGCAAGTAATCCCGGGACAAAACGGAGCTCCGTGAAGACGTGGCTGCACTTGGTGACTCCTCCCCCGGAAGTCAAAATATTGCATTATTTTTCTAAAATCCCACTGTCCACCCCTCCTCTTGTGGTTGTAGACACCGGCGGGATTGTGTACATTCTCAGGTTGTTTGTTGCCAGAAATGGCTTCATGGTGTCCTTACTTTTTCATGAATTCTTCCCCTCTGTGGCAATTAAGATTGCTAGAGTGGGTTACAACAATGGCACGTTAGTTTCCCAGAATGTTATACTATGCTACTCTGTTCAGTTGTCTGGGAATTTTATTGTCCATACCATCAGCAGATTGTACTCCCCTTTTATTTTTTTTCTCTCCCGGCATGGTTTCACGTTTGCAACCCTGGTACTTTTGACGGATGTCAGTTAAAATAGTTTTCTTGAACGCTCAGGGCCTGAATTCGCCAGTGAAACACACAAAAGCATTCCAGTATTTTAAATCCCTCAAAGCAGATATTGTGTGCATCCAAGAGACCCACTCCAAGTCCTCGGCCCCCAAGTATCTACACGCAGTTTACCCTACTTTTTACAACGCCTGTGCAGACACAAACCAGAGGGGTTGTGATTGCTTTATGGAAAGGTATTAAATTTCACTGCAGTAAGGAAATAGCCTACCCTGCGGGCAGGTATCTCCTTTTACAGGGCTATATCCACGAGATTACCCTCCTTACTTACTATGCCCCTAATACAAGGCAGGTGCCTTTCTTTGGAGAGGTCTTTGAGCTTCTACAGACTCACCACAAGGGAGCAGTTTTTCTCTGCAGCTACTCTAACTTGATTCTGCACCAGGTGCTTGACCGCTCTTCTCCCTCCACCAATCAGGGTTCCTGAGACTCAGTAGTGTCAAGAGATTTTACAGATATTTAATATGTATTATTTTAGTATGTTCCATATGTATTTTCTACTTGAAGGTATAGTTAACCACTACACAAGCAATCAAGCTCAATGACATGAGCACTATGAGGATTGATTTTGTTCAGTAAAATTTATGTTCATTTCCATACTCCTTTTCATACCTTTTATTACTTTTGACACAACGGTCTGTGATCTGATATTGGTTGCAGAAAATCATATTATATGTCTGAGTACTAATCCACTTATCTTTAAATGAGCTTTTGTTATGATATGATTACTTTGTATGATCAATAAATTTCAGCATTTATTACATATTGTACCATTATTCACAAACACTCCGTATACGAGCTAATACATTCCATCACACTATACATTATGATCCATCGATCATATACATTTACTTTCCAGGGAAATTCAAGTTTTTTATATTCTCTCTATAGGGTATTGTAGTCTAATAGTTTAATGTTGTTGCCACCCTGTATTTTCCACACTGAACAACACACACTCTCTTTTCACAGAAACACTTCCCCTGTTCTATTATTCATCCCTTCCAGTCAGATCATTATAATTTTTCTCCTCACCCCATCCGCGTGGCTCATTGAACCGCCCCAAAATTTACATAGGGGCAATTCAATAAGGACCTGCACGAACTGAGGGCGGAAGTTTGCAAGGGCGTGATTGTACCGCACATGCTCTGTAGCTTTAGCTTCACTACCCACTTCCTCTTAAAAAGACAGCCGGCCAGTATCTTCTGTTGCTCTGCCCAGCGCCTCTGCTGCACGCCACAGGTTACAAGACTTCAATCCAGCATTTCCATTTCCATTCTATCTCTTTCCACTTAACTCTTTTTTCATCCATGTTTTAACGTCTTACTGTACATTTATATTTTGTTCTACTTTCAACCACTATTATGGTTATTATCATGAAGATCTCTTATTTATATATATATATATATATATATATATATATATATATATATATATATAGAATCTTCATGATAAAATAAACAATAAATATTTTAATGGTAGATTTTTAAAAGATTGCACAATTGCCTATACATCATAAACAATGTTACAATATACATCACAAGTCCTTTTTTAAGGTCTTGAACTCTTGAACATGAATCTCTTTATGCCATGTGGTCTCTTAGTAGTTCTATTTTACATTGACGCAATTCGCGACTAATAAGGATGAATCAAAATATAGAGACTACTGTAAATAACACTGATAACCAAAAAGCAATGCAGTACTTCTACCCAGTTGTGAAGGCAGATCCACAGCAAGAGATAGAGAGCAATGACAAGAGCAGAAGGGCTAAAACAGCAGGTGTAATTAAGGAGGAGCCAATTAAATTTAAGATGGAGAAAAAAAGGAAGAAATCGGGTAGGAAGTATATTGTTTGCTAAATAGCATCCTGCATGTTGAAATGTCTGTTCCCCTTTTTTTCCCAAAGAGCAATTGGAAAAAGTCTGGATGATTATAATGTTTATTGTACACAACAACATGGTTCTGTACAGATTGTTTGTAACTCTTTTTTTCAACAAAATCAATAAATATTTGTTAAAAAAACTAAACAGATATTCCCTATACGTTGAACGTAAAAGTTCTTTAGTGGTCCTGCTGGAGTGGACTGCTTGATACAGTTTACACAAATTCCAGTCTCGTAAATCCTGACACGTTTTGCCTAACTGGCTCCTTTAGGGGAGCTTGAGCGATATGACAAGTATCAATATATAAACAAAACATATATTATTGCTACATTGAACAAGAATAAACCTATTTGAAAATAAAATACACATATATGTGTGATGTGTTGTTAATTGGAATTTTTCGTCAGTTTGAATGGTGGTAGTGTGAGAATGGGGGGGTCTAGAAGAGAAAAGCTCCCACTGAATAGGTATGGAAGGACGTTGAATGAAGTGGAGGGAAGAGTTGACCTAGCAAGCCCCTTCAGAATGTTTTGAAAAGTGTGTTTGACCATTCGGTAAGGTTATACATTGTGCTTCTTTGACCCAATGAACACCTTAAACAATGTCCACATCTGAAAGTGCCATGAATTTGTGATGAAGGAGCTGTATTTGGAGTTGTAAAGTGACCGACCAATTGGTCTTTTAAAGATGGGGCTCTATGGAAAACAATCTGAGGTGTAATCTGAGAGATGCTCCCTGTGTAATCCTATCTCCCATGTTTTTAAACTTCTTGAGCACCTTGTCTATAAAAGACTCACCGATTACCGGAGCACCAATGACTTCCACAGAGTGGTAACAAGGCAACTTTTCCCTCCTCCTCCTCCTCCTAGATCTTTCCTTTGCTTTTGACACTGTTGAGCACCCCCTTCTAATCCAAATCATGCGCTCCATTGGTATCAGTGGCACTGCTCCCCCTTGGTTTGCTTCCTACCTGTCTGACCATTCCTACTAAGTTTCTTTCAATGGTAATTCCTCCTCTCCCACTCTCCTTCCTGTTAGTGTTCCCCAAGAGTCAGTCCTTGGACCAGTTCTCTTTTCTCTGTACACCTCCTCTCTCAGTAGTTTCATAGCCTCCTTTGGTTTACAGTACCATCTGTATGCTGATGACACTCAAATCTATCTGTCCACCCCTGACTTGGCTCCCTCAGTCCTGGATAGGGTTCTGTGCTGCCTATCAGCTATTTCGTCATGGATGTCTGACAGATTTCTGAAACTCAACCTGGGTAAAACCAAACTTATCCCCCCCCCCCCAAAAAAAAAAAATTCCAAATCTCCCCCGACGTCATGGATGTCTGACAGATTTCTGAAACTCAACCGGGGAAAAACCAAACTTATCCCCCCCCCCCCAAAAAAAAAAAATTCCAAATCTCCCCCGACGTATTCCTAACTGTTTACAACACTGTTATTTGTCCCTCTCCTCATGCATGTTGTCTTGGTGTCACCTTCAATTCTGCCCTCCCATTTACCCCTCATATTCAGAACTTTTCCAGGTCCCTGTCACTTTCACCTGGGCAACATCTCCAAAATCTGTCCCTAGCTGTCCCCAGAGATCACCAAACTCCTTGAACACACTCTCATCGTCTCTTGTCTGGACTGCTGTAACATCCTCTTCTTTGGTATTTCACTAACCCAACTCTCTCCTTTACAATTTATTATGAACGCTGCAGCCAGACTTGTCCATCCTTCCCACCACTCCTCTTCTGCTGCATTTCTTTGCAGTTCTCATCATTGTCTTCCATTTCACCGTAGAATCAAATTCAAGCTGCTATGCTTTGCCTTCAAATCCCTGCACAGTTCTTGTCCCACTTACATTTCTTGCCTGGTAAAAAAATACCCCCCTAGCCACTCTCTTCGCTCCTCAAATGACCTACCACTGACTTCCTCACGGCTCCAAGAGTTTTTAAGAGCTGCCCTGACTCTCTGGAACAGTGTTCCTCATCCTTTTCGGCTTGCTCCTACTTTCTGATCATTTTAAAGAGCAATCAAAACCCATTTTTTAAAACTTGCCTACCCGTCTACTTCTGTCTTTTAAAACCCTCACTACTTCCCACCAATACATATCTCCCTGTGTGTTACTTCCCCCACCTCCTAGGTTGTAAGCTCTTCAGGGCAGAGACTCTTCCTCCTGTGTCACTGTTTGTATCCCTATTTATTGTACAGCGCTATGTAATACATTGGTGCTATAAAAATGCAGTTTATTAACCTCCTGGGCGTTACACTGATGTCTAGATTTCTGTACCAAAAGCGTTACACTGTTTTTCATGAAATTTTTTTTTTTTTACATTTTAGACCTGTAAGTTACAGAAATATGTCCGAACAAGGGTGTAGTAGATATCATGAATATAAAAAAAAGTTTGAAACACACAATCATGTAAAAAAAAAATGTACTTTTAATAAAATCCTATCCTATTTTTTTTTGCATAGAAATTTTTGTTTATATTGTGGGCTTGTAATTCTTAAGATTTACTCCCGGGTATGATAATTATATTTATTTATTATATTAAAATCATAAATTATAATATACATAAATATAAATAATAATTTAAAACAATAATGAAATAATAGACAACAATGTAATCTAAAAATAAAATTAAAAATGTACTTTTATTTTTATTTCATGTTGTGTGGTGTTTTTGTACTGTAAAAACCATTTAAAAGCAGATTACATTACTTTTAAATTTCCCTCCCTGACACACCCCATACATCACCAATCACGATGACTCATCCTCCGAGTGATGTGAGGGGGGGATTTCCCTGCCCAGCTCACACCAGACACAGACAGAGACGATGGATGCTGGAAGCTACTAGCATCTCCGGAGAGATGCACAGCACAATGCAGGATTTCTGCATTGTGCTTCACATTTCACTGCAGATGCCAGCAGCAATAGCAAATCTTTTATTTCTGCTAGAGGAGCTGCGGACACTGGGTAAGTATTTCCTTTCAGTTGTAATCCGATTGTCATACAATGTATGACAATCGGATTGCAATATAACATTTGTTTACATTTAACCACCTGGTGAGAAAAACTCGGGGTTAACGAAAATTGCAAAAGTTTTTACCCCGAACATGCTCGGGCTTAACGGCCAGGTGGTTAAAAATAATAATAATAATAAAAAGCTCATTTCAGTCCAGGTCCTTGACCTGGTGATAAGCCTTTTTTTTGTAGTTATTTTGAATATCCTTGTTCTAAATAAGCAGATTTGTAGTGCCTAATGCCTTTAACAAAATCCTGTTGGGTAGAGCAGTTCCTCTTCAGTCTTAAATATTGACTAAAGAGTATAATTTTCACCAAAGAATGTGATGTATACTAGTTGCTTGTAGTATTGTATTCCCAGCTGTTTCTTTCCTATATGAGTTGGTTGTAATCCTGGTATTATAATCAATTAAGATACGTGGGTCTAAAAATTGAATAGTTTTAATGTTAGATTCCATGGTAAATTTAAGATTATATTCATTATACTGTAAGAATGCAAAGAATTCCTCTAGTAGATTTTGTCATCATTGTAATGTTTCTAGTATAGAATGTATTGTTTGTATTTAAATGTGTTTGAGAAGAGGTCTTTCTCCCACTATCCCAGATAAAGGTTAGTGTACAATGGTATACAATACACTATAGCGCCTCGATGTCAATAGCTACTAGAATAGTATTGACTGGAACTGTCATATTGATGGTAAACATCAGGAGTTCTATCGTACAAAGGTACAAAGGGAGTTGTAAGGTTGAAGCTACGAATGCACTCGCTTTTGAAGTGATCAAATTTATTTCAAAAATAATTGGTATGTCCTGTAGGATTATTTAGGTTAAGTACTTTGGGGAGGGCATAGAATGTTGATAGCATTGGGTGTGGTATGATAAAATTATCTTTACTAGGTTTGTCAATTACACCAGTGGTATATGCTTCCTAAATATTAGACTGAAATTAATCTCTAAATTGATTCCGAAGAATCTTGGGGATGGGTACATACCATTCTCTATTCTCGAAAATTTTATAACATATGTTCCGGTAATAAGATTTGTTAAGAATTACCATGTTTCCTCTCTTGTCAGCAGGTTTTATCACAATTTTCTTAATCATTTTTAGTTTATGTAAAGCTTGTAATTGTTGGACTGTAAAATTTGCAGGTGTACAAATGGTATCAAAATCTGTCTGTAAAATTTCTTCTGTGACCACATTCACAAAGATTTGTATGTGGGGGTTGGTAGAAAGAGGAGGAAAATATGTGGATTTGGGTTATCTTTTGGCATAATAGGGCCATTTCATTGTTGTAAAGGTAATTGTTCTTTTTTTTTTTTTTTTTTTTTTTTTTTTTTTGTTCTTGAGTACTCTGAAGTCTTCTGCTTTATAGTTTTTAAAATCAAGGTTTTGGGGGAGCCATTTGTGCCAGAAGATCCTCTGGTCATTTGTTTAATATGTAAACCAAAACAGAATGATATTGAGGATGCAAAATAGCATTTCTCAGGACATTTAGGGCTTTTTAAAAATTTTACAAAATACACACAAATCATAAAAACAAAAAAAAAATTAATTTATTCAAAATATGTTTTTAAAAAATGTACATAAACCTATAATAACCACTGTATCACATATATTTATGCAAAATATTTGTGGCTCCCAAAAATCTCACTCAGACTAACTAGGCAGTTCTTTCTTAGAATGGTATTTAGGACGAACCAAGACCACAGCAGAAGAAATAAAGGCTCTTAATGCATAACAGAATAAAAAGAATACCAATATATGGCATAAATATTATCCATGTGTATATAGGCAATTTCTAATAGTGATATTAATTCATAATCATTAAACTCATGGAACCCCAAAAATGAAAAACCCATTTACTTATATAGTACCCCTCATTTCCACTGGCAAGTGCAAATATATACCAATATTTGCACACACATTTATTGAGCCAACCAAAGTTTCATCAGATACTCCTGATAATCACTGCATACCTTCAAAACCATTCATTCAAAACCATTCCCCCAATATTACCACATACCACATTATTTATAAATGACATTACTTATAAATGATCAAACATATGCCCTTCAAAGCATTCACTTTCACATATATTAGTGGACAAATGCTCCCACAGTAATAAAGCCATCGGTTCCATTTACTACAAATGTACAATAGGTTAGCCAATACTCTACAACAAATTACCCAAAATTCTCAAGGGTTTTTACAGTTCATACCAATGTTACTTTTCTACTGTTCGAGAACTCAGATTCAAAAAGGCTAACCTATATATTTATTCACCACCTTATATGTCCTTCTCTGGAGTCAAAATGCGATCCAATGGAGACTTCCTTTCTTTCTTCCTTCCTTAATTCCCTATCTCCCTCCCGCTTTATGGCTGTCTGTCTGAAGATGGCATCCCTCGTGTCGGGGTAGGGCCCCCTCCCATATCCAGGAGGTGGCCATCTCCCACACCAGGAACCATGTGGGTGGTAAACATACACCCACATGGTCCCATAGGGATGGCGGCGCTGAAGGTAGTGCAGCTCACTACTGGTAAAGGCAGAGCCACTGCTAAAGCCGCCCACTGTCACAGCAATGCTACAACACACAGAATGGGGAGCTTAGTGCCAAAAGGGGAATTGTCTTCTGTTGTCTAAGACATGTTTTTAACAAATCCCCTGGAAGGGGTTTCCTATTCAGAATGACTTCACATAGTTGCTTTAATTAAAAATATGCACATTTAACCATGTGAAACATGCATCTAGTACAATCAAACATTTTTTGTCTATTTTATGTTTTTTGCTAAGGGTACAGAAGCGGTTACCTCAGCACTCGCTGCCTCTAAGCTGCTAAAAGAACTTTCTCGTCTGGAGTCTGAAGCGGAGGAGGCATTGGCAATGAAAGATCTTGCAGCAAAGTTTGAGCAACTAGCAATAGGTAAGTAACATTTTTCATGGTTTTTCTTTCTACAGTTTCATCACATATAAGGCCAGATTTGCTAGATGTGAAGTGAGGTGATTGAATGAATTTCCTTTAACTTCAAATATCCATGTAAATAAGGAACTTTTTTTTTTACATTTTGCATTGTTTCTCTTTATGAATTAGACTTATAGTGTGCATAAATCCAAATTAGTTTGATCACATCAACTGAACCTGTACCCATCTCCTATTATATTTTGTTAAAGAGATCATATTTGATATTATAATTGTGTATCGTTGTTTCCAATACCTTTTTTCTAAGTATAATTTATAGTTATGCATGTATTAAATGGCAACTACTATATTTACTTTTTGTTTTGTTTTTTTTGTTTCCGACTTTCCATCATGTGTGAAGATTTACTTAAGCAATCCAGTTATGCAGATGAAATAGATACAGAAACTAAACATAAAATGAGACTCAATTAGGTTAAAAATACATCTTTAAATATTTTATTTGCATGAATATTTTATTTGCATGAATAAAAACACTTTAAGAGTCTCTTCACATAGTTACAACAGTTGTACAGACTCTTTCATATATACAAAATTATAACAATTGTACAATTGCAATCATATTTGACACGTTTCTTTGACATGGTCTACTTCAGGAAATTGTATTGAGATCTATAAATTATATACAAATAAATAGTTTATAACAATATAATACATATCATATAATGATTGTAACAAAAACCATATAAGTGACACTTATAGCAAAAATAATATACAAATCAGACACTGAGCGAAGGATCCTCTAAAAATATGGTGAGCGGTGAAGCAGGACAGCTACAGCAAACTGGAAGCCAGCTAAAAAATGAGAATGACTAGGCCAGCACTGCGTCTGGAAAAAGTTTTCATTTCAAATATAGATATGTATTTTTCCTTTATCCAAACTGCATTACTATAGTTCAAATCCTATCTGGGGGAAAAAGACCACTATAAACCTTCAGTTAGGTATACCTCACATTGATCAACACTCATGTAAAAAAATTGTAATTATCTTAGTGCATGTTTATAAACACCTAATTTATTACTTGAACATGTGTAATGGAATGCATAATTTAATAAATAATGCCTCCACCAGGTATATCCTCATTGCAATCAACAATAGTAACACCAAAAACATATATATTTCCCCAAACCAAAATCATACAACTATCAAAAACATTCTAAATGACTACCAATAAATTTACTCCAACAGAATAAACAAACCTTATATGATTCCAGTAAGATGCTTGCCAAGACAAGAATAGTCTTGTATGGATCTCTTACTCCTTCTCTAGAACAGGTAATACAAGACTGGAGTGCAGAAAGACGGGACTTTTAAGGCATATAGTAAAACCATTCAATATTTTGTAATCCATGAATTAATAAAATATTGAAGGGTTTTACTTTATGCCTTAAAAGTCCCATCTTTCTACGCACCAGTCTTGTATTACCTAAATAATTTGGGATGTGGCATTGTTGGGTTTATATATTGTTTTCACTGATCAAATCTTTGTTGAATGCATCCTTCTCTAGAACAGCCAGAAAGCACTATAGATGAACATCACTAATTGGCTGCAGAGCTCTCCCAGGCTTCAGCCATCCTGCATCAAATGACAGTGTTCTTGTGGAGCCGATTGCCTCCCCCCCGACAGGAAGTAACGTTTCCTGGCAAAGGAGATATTTGGCTCTGTATTTTTGACATCTGGTGCTGAATGAGGCGCAGCGTAGCCCGGAAGAAGGAAAGCATTGTATGGAGGTTTGCACCCCATATTGGCACAAGAATTGATCGCTCAGAAATATCTGAAACTGTTTATATTCAATTAGATGAATACATAAACAACATTTTAAAATAATTTAATGCACACAATCAAAGAAATACCCAAGACTTTGTTTCTAAGAATAAATAAAGCAAAACCAAAACTTTTTTATTTCAATCCCTAAAGCTTAGTCTACACGGACTGTTTCCCTAGCGTTTAACTTGAGGCTTTTACAGCCCATCTTGAAGTCCCCATGCATTCCAATAGGCTAATCCACACCAGGACTAGGGGTTAAATGAGGACAAGGCTCTCCCTTCACCCCTAGTGCTCTGTGATTGGCTGAGGTTTTACATTTCTCAGCCATTCAGAACTAGACATGAATGGGGAGCCATTCTGTAATCTGTAATACATGTCACAGCTCCTCTAGGGCTGCGGGAGTAATCAGGGGAGCGGAGCTGTCAGCATAGCAGAGCTCCGCTGACTGCTCTGCTCCCTGATTGGCTGAGGAAAGGGAAATCCTGAGGATGCTTGAGCTGTCATCAGGGTTTCCTATTTCTCAGCCAATCACAGAGGACTAGAGATGAATGGGCACAAGTCTCCCCATTCATGTCTAGCGCTGAATGGCAGAGAAAATTAAAACCTCAGCCAATCACAGAGCACTAGGGGTGAATGGAGAGGCTTGTCCTCATTTAACCCCTAGTGCCCTGTGATCCCTCATTGTCAGGACAATTCCCAGGGCTGTGCTTATTGCAACCCTGGGAATCATCCTGTCATTGGGATAACCTGTAAAAAAAAAAAAAAAAAAAAAAAAGTTTTGTTACACAAACACACTTAATAAAATAATTTACCATTAAAGCCTCATCCAATTTTTTTACACATATTTTAACCCTTTCAGGGAATGAGTAAAGGGTTTTATGTACCCCTGTACTCATTCCCTGAAAGGGTTAAAAGTAAAACTTTTATAAACGCTTATGTAAAATTGCAGCAATTTGCGGTAAAACGTGTCATAGGCGTTTATAAAAGTTTTTTTTTTAGCGTTTTAAAGTTAAGCTTTAAAATGCTTGTAAAAGTGCATAAAAATGCATATAAACGTGGTAGGAATGTTTATATGCATTTTTAAAACTGTTCATGTAGACCCAGTCTGAGTTTTATAAAAAATTATCCAAAACTCACTTCATTTAGTCACATAAACATCCATCTTGCCCCTCTGTAATAATTTCTCGTCATGGTCACCTCCCCTAGGATCTAGATACATTTCCTCAAGTACAGTGATTGTTAATTCTTCACAATTAAACCAGTAGCATTTGCCCATATGGTAACTTAGGGGAGTAGTTATCTGTCCACTCTTAATACTAATAAACTCATACTCATAAAAATGCTTGCAAAGCATTCTTTTTGTTTTCCTCACATAAAACTTGCCACTACTACTACATCTACAAAAAGCTAGATGTAAAGCAAAAGGCTGGATGGATACAACACTAATATTGTAGTCAATGAACCAATTTTTAACCATCTGGTATCTGTATGTTATCCGAATCCCTGTGAATACATTTACACTGGTTGCATTTGCCACATGCAAATGTCCCTTTTTGTGAGGTTGATTCGGTTTTCGGCAATGTAAAATGACTCCTGACTACCTTGTCCTAAATTGATGGTAATTTCCCCTAAATAATTTTCAGAGAGGAGTCCACATATTTGATAATGCTAGGATTTCCAAGCAAAAAAGGCCAGTAATTTCATTTTGGCACGCTAAGTCTTTTTTAAAGTATTAAAGTATTTTACGACTATAGCCACAGTCAGTTAACCTCAGTTGCAACTCCTTTGCTGCCCTCTCAAAATCTAAATAACACTGGGGAATGCATTTTTGTTGAAGTTAGATCTTACACTAGTTTTTTTTACTAATTTCTGGGTGGTGAATACAGAAATGACCCCAGTTTTTGCTATCAAATCCAGTTTTTACGATACAGGGTACCCTCCATTTTTGTCAGAAAACATACAAATTTTACATACAATGAAAAAATAATGAAATAATAACTTGAATGTACTGTTTATTTAAATTTATTTTGTTCATACAAAGGATTTATTGTTACTCTGACTTTTTTTTAAAGTAAAACATTTGAAAATTAATCGGGTAAGCGGTTAAGGTAAAAATGTATGCTTATACCTTTTCCTGGATTGTTCAGTGTTAGGACAATCCCGCCAGATGCTCCAACAGCAGTCAGCCATCATATGTACATCCCATCTACCCTGATACCATCCTTCTATGACCTTCAAATCTTGGTGGAATTGTTCACCTTGCTCATCACTGACTGCAGCAAGGTTTTCTGGGAAGTTAGAAGGATGTCTATGCAGAAAATGCACCTTGATGCTCATATTGCAACCAAGCATTTTGTAGCTCTCCCAAGAGTTTCTGGAAAATTTCTGAAAATTATTTGCTCGTGTGTTTCCAAGAAAGTCAAGAGCTTTTAATGATAACCAAGCATTCTTTTCGACTTCTGACATTGTCCTGATGAAATGTTCATCTTTGATGAGCTGCTAAATCTGTTGACCATCAAACACACTTGCCTTTATTTTTTCAAAGGACAGGCTAGGAAATGCCAAAATATGAGGTACTTGAAACAGTCTCCTTCAGATGGCAAAGCTTTACCAAACTGCTTCATCAGACCCAGTTTCATGTGCAGAGGCAGGAATATAATATTCTTTCTATCAACAAGTGGCTCATGTAGAATGTTTGAATCACCTGGTTTTAGGGCAGATCTTGGAGGCCAATTCCTTTCCATCCAATGCCTCTCAGATAATAGGGATACATAGTGTATCTGTGTTGCTGACCAAGAAGGAAGCATACCATTTTAAGGTCAACTCACATGACCCAATTGTGTTGGTGATATTCCAAAACCCCAAGACTCTTTATGTCTGTATATTCTTCACACACAAAGATAAAGTGAATGGCCAATTGGGCCAGCTGATCCAAATATATTGCCATTGTCAAGGAGGACACACTTTAAGCTCTGCTTTGAGCTATCGATGAACAGTCGCCATTCAGTTGAATTCTAGATTGGAATTCCCGATTCCTCCAATAAACCAGGTATGGTATGGCAATACACAAAGCCACGGTCAGTTCTAAAGTACTGCAGAAATGCAATTTCCCTGGTTCGAAAGTACGATACCTTCGTTTCTTTTTCAAGTAAGTTTTTCTCATGCAGACTTGTTGCTAGGAGTTCTGAAGCCTTCTTAGTCCCAAATCACATGCAAAATCACTCAACTCATGCTGACCGAACTCGAGCTCATCCTCGAACTTGCAATTCTGCAAAACCATCAGAACCATCCGAACCGATTTTGCGAAACCATCAGAAGATTGAGGAAATTAGAACAGGAGGATTTACAGGGGATTCACAGGATTTCCTGTGAATCCTCCTGTTTGCAATCCCCAGGGCACTGGAGGTTATTTTAACCTCCAGTGCCTGGGCATCTTCTCAATGGCCGCATTCATTGAGAGCAGTGTGCGTTTCCCGGCACTAGAGGTTGAATGAGGAAACATGTAACCCATTTAACCTCTAGTGCCATATTTTAAATTTTTTTTATATTTTTTATATTTATATTTTTTTTTTTTTACACAATCACTTCATTTCCGGGGCTCAAAAGTAATTGGACAATTGACTCAAAGGCTATTTCATGGGCTGGTGTGGACAATTCCTTCTTTAGGTCATTATCAATTAAGCAGATAAAAGGCCTGGAGCTGATTTGAGGAGGGGGGGGGCTTGTATGTGGAAGATTTTGCTGTGAACAGACAACATGTGGACAAGAGCTCTCCATGCAGGTGAAACAAGCCATCATTAAGCTGCGAAAACAGAAAAAACACATCCGAGAAATTGCTACAATATTAGGTGTGGCAAAAGCTACAGTTTGGTACATCATGAGAAAGAAACAAAGCCCTGGTGAACTCACCAATGCCAAAAGACCTGGACATCTACAGAAGACAACAGTGGTGGACGATCGCAGAATCATTTCCATGGTGAAGAGAAACTCTTAACAACAGCCAACCAAGTGAACAACACTCTCCCAAGAGGTAGGCGTATCGATATCCAAGTCTGCCATAAAGAGAAGGCTGCATGAAAGTAAATACAGAGGGTGCACTGCAAGGTGCAAGCCACTCATAAGCCTCAAGACTAGAAAGGCTAGATTGGACTTTGCTCGAAAAACATCCAAAAAAGCCAGCACAGTTCTGGAAAAACAATCTTTGGACAGATGAAACCAAGATCAACCTTTACTAGAATGATGTCAAGAAAACAGTATAGAGAAAGCGTGGAACAGCACATGATCCAAAGCATACCACATCATCTCTAAAACATGGCGGAGGCAGTGCAATGACTTGGGCGTGCATGTCTGTCTGCTCAAATCCAGCTAAATGCAGTCAAATTGATTGGGAGGCGTTTTATAATACAGATGCACAATGACCCAAAACATACAGCCAAAGCAACCCAGGAGTTTTTTTAAAGCAAAGAAGTGGAATATTCTTGAATGACCAAGTCAGTCACCTGATCTGAACCCAATTGAGCATGCATTTCATTTGTTAAAGACTAAACTTCCGACAATAAGGCCCGCAAACAGCAACTGAAAGCCGCTGCAGTAAAGGCCTGGCAGAACATTAATAAGGAGGAAACCCAGCATCTGGCCAGCAAAGGGGTTTCAACCAAGTATTAAGTGATTGTGTTAAAAAAGGCTATAGTTATTTACATTTTTATGAAATATTTTTTTTCAACCCACTGAATTAAAGCTGAAAGTCTGCAAATCAACTGCTGAGTTGTTTCATTTAAAATGAATTGTGGTATTGAACAGAACCAAAATTAAAAAAAAGTTGTCTCTGTCTAAATATTTATGGACCCTACTGTATTTGCCACAAATGTAGCAAAAATTGTCAGGATTATTAACACAGCTGCGCCTTCTCATCTTTAGCTCAAAACAGACTCACTATGGCCTAGCTGTATTATCCAATATGATGGTTTCACACTAGAGACAAGCCCTTGGTCTATCTCGCCTTATATACCTATTTCTGACATTAGCTCACTGACTTGCCCAGACATGCCTAGCCACTGTTGGAACATGCATGCCACCAGGGGACGTGATTAAGTTGAGGTGGCAGGAGGCAAAGTGGTAGTTGCAACTGGTATAATGTTCCCATGTAAAAATAAATTACCCAATTACCTACAATTTGAACAGCTATAGCACGCCTAAAATTTGTACGTGATTTGTAAACGGCACACTCGATATCATGTAAATCACATGTGTTATTCCCAGTAGCAAAATGGTGTTTGTGCAGTGAATCACTTAGGGCTTTCATTATGTTTTTGAGAAACGTTGGCATTTCTAGGACTTCGATTGTTCTAGAGGCACAGTTAGTATGTAGGAGGGGTTCCAACGTCAAGATAAAAATTAGGGGAGATAATAACCTTGTCATGTGCCATTAGATATGTGTAGAGGGGCCAAGTGTATCCCATTTACACCCTATTGGCAATAGGGTGGGAGTAGATAGCACTGATCCAGGATAATGTTTGGGCCAAGGCCAATGTGTGACAAGAGTTTGATCCATGAAAAGCCAATCAACCCGATTAAAAGCCTTTTCAGCCTCTGTGGAAAATAACATGAGTAGGATGTATTTGGATGTGGCCTGATGTATCCAATTCAGTACCCTGGCCATGTTGTCCCTGCCTTCTCTACCGGCCATGAATCCCAGCTGGTCAAAGTGTATAAGACAGTGCATGACTCTAAGCAGTCTAGAAGCCAGGGTCTTTGAAAAAGTTTTGGATCCTGATTAAGGAGAGAAATAGGGCGGTAGCTCGCACAGGATGACGTTTTCTTGCCTTTGGGGACTACTGTGATAGTAGCCCGAAGAGAATCCAGGGAGAACCTACCACCCTCAGTAATATGATTATATGCTCACACAAAATGGTAGTGTTGGCTATCCCGAAAAGGTCTTGTAGTACAAGAGTGGTAAACCATCCAGATCTGGGGTTTTACCAGTGGGAGTGTCTCGTATTCCCACTCAAAGTTCTTCAGTGGTGATGGGTGCTTACAATACATCTCTCTTGTCCCTTCCTGTTCCAATTCCTGTGAAGACGTCCTTTACAATCCCTTGTACACACTAGCCCATGTACTTCAAGGGCCATATGTCCCATGTACTTCAAGGGCCAGATGTCCATTGAGCCACAATCAGTCCATACTACCTCCCCTAAATTGAAAATCCTTACAGATATTGTCCAGGGACTTATTTCCCTGATTAAACGATCTAGGGCTTTTCACTATTATGACTCCCTGAAAATAGACATTTTAGTCCTCCAGGAAACACATTTCAACAATCACTCGGTCCCCAAGTACTTACACAAAAACTATCCCATATTTTACAACTCAAATTCAGAAAAGGTGGGTGGGTTTTACTAAGGCTCGAACAGGGTTTAGATGGAGACTTAATGAGACCCTGGTCCCAGACCCAAATATACAAGGAGAAGTAGGAACTCTCTTAAAAGGCTACTTTCAGATTAACAAATCTGACGATACGTCACCAGCCATAAACTGGGAAGCTCACAAGGCGTATGTTGGAGGGGAAATCATAAAAATAAGCTCCTCACGCAAAAAATCCCAGAATAAACTGATTGAGGAACACTTTAAGGACTACCATATGTTACAGCTACAACATAAACAAAACCCTTGATCTGGGCTGAAATCACAATTGGAAGCTTAATGCACAGATCTTAACCCCCCTAGCGTTCTAATTCTGTCAGTTTTTTGATGCAAAAAGTGATCCTATTTTTTTTGCAAAGAAATTTTTGTTTATATTGTGGGCCTGTTATTCTTAGGATTACCTCCCGGGTATAATGATTATATTTATTTATTATATTATAATCATAAATTATAATATATTACATAATTATACATCATAATTATAAAAAATAATGAAATATCAGACCACAACAATGTAAATATAAAAAAAAAACTTCCCACTGAAATTTTCCAAACAAGGGTGCAATACTATTGATAAATAATATAAATTAAATGTGGATTTTAGAAAAAAAAATATTTACATTTTTAGAAGACAATCCCGGGTGTGGTAGATTTTAAAGCAGGGTGTTGCACAAAGTCCAACATCACAGTCAGGACAGTAGAACCTGTTTTCCTTGCGTTTCATCCTTCCTCTGTCATCGGTCTTAGAGCAGCAAACCATGCACATCCTTGCGAGTGCTGCCTTTTTCTGTGTTGGTGGGATGTATTCAACGAAGTGACGACCAGTCTGGCCTTCTGGGTTGACAACAGTGAAAGCACGACGTCCAGGTCTATTCATAGCCACGGATGATGTTTGGTGGTTCTTGACTATGGATTCGGAAACTTGCAAAATGAAGTCTGAATGATTCACAGGCCTCTAACTATTTTTTTTTGTACAGAAAGTAGGCATTCCATGCTCAACTAAATGCCTGAAAATATTCTTGTAGTACTTCCTTTGCTGTTTCCTCATCGCTGGGTAGAATGTCATGGCTTGGTCAGCTCTGTCGACACCTCCCATGGTGTTGTTGTAGTCAATCGCCACTTGTGGCTTTATCACTTCTTTCCCACGTTTTGTGTGAACCAGAACGGTGGAGGCATTATGGACAATACTCATCGGACACACATCTTTTTTGTCATGCCATCCCAGGGCCATTATCTTGCCTTTCTGCCAGGCAACAATTTCTCCTGTCTTCAGTTTCCCTTTTGCAAACAGTAATGGCAGGTTGCGCCGGTTAGCCCTAACGGTTCTATAGGCATCTGTTCTGTGTTGCAGAAGGAACTCATAAAGCTCAGGAGATGTGTAGAAATTGTCAGTTGTGACACAATAGCCCTGATCTAGCAATGGCTCAATGAGGGATAGCACTGAAGATGTTGCCAATCCATAATGGCTGTATCTGGGGTTGAACTGTGTCCCTTTTCCATTGTACAGTACTGTATTCCAGATGGGGATTCACACAGCATGTACCTTTTCACGCCAAATCGTTCCCTCTTTGACGCAATGTACTGCACTCAGCTGAGCCTCCCCTTGTAAGCCATTAGACTTTCGTCAATGCTGACATCTCTTTCTGGCACATAGGTTTGCTGGAAATTTTGTAGAATCATCTGGGACACTTCCAAAATTTTCTTGAGTTTTGGTGCAGGATGGGTAGTCTCATCAAATTTTTTGTTGTTTGCGAAGTGCAGGTACTTCATGATGAGGGAAAAGTGGTATTCTGGCATGACTGTGCCAAAGAATGGAGTGGCAATCATTTTATACTTGGACCAGTACCACTTCTACGCGGGTTTGCCCACAACTCCCGGGAGGATCTCCAAGCCCAAAAATAGCCAAATGTCATCCTTGGACACAGGTTCCCTCTTTCTGCTTCTTGCAAACCTCAGGTGTGGAGCACCTTGTTGTTGTCCAGTGTACCTGCATAAAACAAAATAAAAATGTATTTTAGGAAATGTTTTTATATTGTGAAGGTTGCAAGTAATATGTTAGCAACACAGAGCAGCATATATGTTTACATAAAAAAAAATTAGAAAAAAATTTCAAAAAGTTAGCAAACAGAGCAGCACACGTTTGCATAAAAAAAATTTGCAAAAAATTTTAAAGTTAGCAAACACAAGAGCGACTTACCTTTTTGTCTCCGCAACAATTTTTTCGATAACTTCATCGGTCAAAAACAATTTAATATATGCCAGGGGGTTGTCGCATTCAACCTCAATTTTCATCCCAGGTGCACCCGTGAATGGAAATCATGGCGATGCTGCCTGGTCCGCATCAAGGTCAATAGGACACCATGTGCGCACAGCACTGACCTCAGGTTCAGAATCGTTCCTCATTTCACTTTTGCTGTCTGATGACAAATTTCCTGTTGAATCACTATTGCTTGATTCCACATAGGAACTCCAAATCGCTATCACTGCATTAAAATTCCTCCAAAACAGCACTTGCGCCAGCAAGATGCCTTTTGGATGACATGTGGTCTCCAGCAATCGGTCAGGAACAATCAAAATCAAAGACAAAGTGATGAAATGATACATGCAGCAAGTGATTTATAAGTAATTAAAAGGACAAATCAAGGTCAGGGCTAATAGTGGGCAAAATGTAAATCGGGGCACTGGGCAATGATGTTTGGTGCACTAAAATGTGTTTTTTTCCTTTTTTTTTTATTAGGTTTTGTAGTGTATTTTACTGTAAAAAAAAAAAAAATTAAAAGCAGATTACAGTAGTAATCCGCCCACACAATCCATCACTCCACCGCATCACCGGGAAGATATCACATCTTGCTGGGTGATGCGGTGGGGATGTCCTGCCCCGCTCACTCCACTGAAACCACCAGCGAAGCCATTGGCATCACCCCCTGAATTTACTATTAGTGATCGCATCCGCAGTTAGATGTGATGCACCATGCAGAAATCCTGCATGGTGCATCACATCTAACTGCGGATGTGAGCAGTGGCGTGGCCGGGACCCGGGCGGCATTTAAAAGCAGATTACTCGGTAACGGCATGTCATGGAAACATCTGGTCCATGTGCTATCATCACACATGGATTTTGATCGTTATTTCATCAACCTGGTATTGGCTCTTTATGATACTCCTGAAGCTAAAATATCTCTGGGAGGGTTCTTGTCTACTGCCATCTCCAATTAGAAGGGGGACCCGTCAGGGCTGCCCACTTTCCCCTCTCCTGTTTGCTTTGTCAATTGAACCATTAGCGATAGCTTAATGCACTGATCAAAATATCAAGGGTATAATGTGTGGTCAGGTGGAACACAAATGCGCTTTGTTTGGGGATGATATTTTAATGTTCATCACATCCCCCACTACTACCTTACCTAACCTATTTATACTCCTGGATGAGTTTGCTCTTTGTTCGGGTCTACAAGTGAATAGGAATAAGTCACAAGCTCTCAATATAAGAGAGGTTAGATGCTCTTAAAAGCAACTTAGCTGGGGGGATGGCTTCCTCCAATATTTGGGTATACAGTTGATTTCCTCCTACAGTAACCTTTTTAAGTGTAATTACACCCCTTTGTTTCAGAAACTTTTTGCTGATCTCCAGAAATGGTCACAATCACCCCGTCATGGTTCGGGAGGATTGCAGCTATTAAAATGAATCTGCTCCCCAGGGTACTTTTACTTATTTCGTACTCTTCCGATTAAGGTCTCCTTGAAGATGGTTGCACTTTAACAAATGAAAATTCTGAAATTTATGTGGGCTGGCAAACGGAGCAGAATTCAAAAGGCCACCCTATTTGCTCCCAACCTCAAGTATTATTACGTAGTAGCACAGGTGGCACAACTGTCGCTGTGTACTTTGCCTGGTGCTCGACCCCAATGGGTCGATATAGAAAATCTTGACAATTTTTTTTGGATCCATAGAATCTCTTATGTGGCGGCAGAAAAAATTTTAGTTCCAGACAGATTGGCAAAATTCTTTCCATCGGTCTCCCCAATGTATTTTCGAGGTTGCGCTTCTAGGTAATCAATGCTACATATTTGGTGGTCGTGCCCGATCAAGGACTTCTGGGAAAGGGTTTTTACTTTGATCTCCCAAACCCTGAAACGGGAGGTTTGTTGCTCCCCGGAAGCAGCATTATTTAACAAAGTAGACTCACCCCTCCCCAAATCAGCACTGAAACTCACCAAGATGATTTTATTGGCAGGAAGGATTGGTCTAGCTAAAGCTTGGAAAACACCCACTATACCTCTGGAACTGGTTTTCTCCAAACTGAGTTGGATCATGATTAATGATAAATTAACTCATACAAGAATTCTCTGGCCAAATTTGATGATTTTTGGTTGCCCTGGATCGCTCACCTTAATACGTGAGTGGAGAATTGTACAAAGTTCTTTGGAAGTTTTCCTTTTTTTTTCTTGAGGTCTTCTTCCCTACTTTTTCTTCCTCCCCCTCTACCTCTTTTTCTTTTTTTGTTTTACTTCCTGTTCATTTCTCCTATTGGTTATTTGTTGTTTCATAGTTCACTACCAACTAAGTTGCAAATATAAAGTGTTTTACTACTGCCTTACTTCACTGGTTGCCTTATTAAGGTTTAATTTCAGCGTAATTAAAGGTGTGTACTGTTATAATGGACCTTACTTACGTGCTGGTATTTATTTCTTTTGTAATGGTCTCTGTTTACTTTGACACATGTTATTTTCTTCTGTTTAAAAATTCAATACAAATATTGAAACACAATACATTACACATAAAACTTCCTCCGAGGATATTGCTGAATTCACATATGAGATCATCCTTTGAAAGGTGAGATAAATTAACCGTATTCAGGAAAGCTTGTCCCATTTGGATGTCACATTCATGCAAAGAATATAACGATGAGTAGAACTTGGCAAAAGTGATGGCTCTAGGTGAGTTATGCAACGCCCCTGTAGTCTGTAATAGATAACACATGTTCTAGTTTATGGAAACCTTTTGCCTAATGGGCTAGAAGCTTGCCATATTTGTTTCCATATTAAAAAAAATCTAATTTTCTCAATCAAATGGAGAAAGAGTGGCTTTAAACTGGTCATAGGTTGATCTAGCTTGTAAGGATGCTTTACTATATTTTTGTAGTGCTTTGCGTTTTAGAGTCAAACTGTAGGCCATTATTTTCCTTTCCTAGTATAGTAAGGTATCCGACTAATGTTGTGCATTATGGTATTCATAGTCCATCCTCTAATGTTTAGGTTGTTTTTGAAAAGACTCATCATTAATAAGATATCTAAAATTGCCAGGAAAAATCTGTGAATGCAGATCATTGTTATTGTAAAGATATAGAAACTGGTTAATGGTCTGTGATGACTAATGAAATACCAGGCTGCTGAATTTTCAATAGCAAATCAGTGCTCGCCAAAATACTGTCCAATCCAGACAAAGTGTGATGCAGTGAAGAAAAGTCGATAAGTCACAGTCCAAGGGATTAAGATGCCTACCCAGGTTCAACTGCTATAATTACATAGTAGGTTAGGTATATAAGACACAAGTCCATCAAGTTCAACAACTAGGGAAATAAACATATCCCAGATATAAAACCCTATAAGATATAGCTGGTCCAGGGGAAGGCAAAAAAAAAACCCTGGTACAATTTGCTTTAACAGGGAAAAAAATCCTTCCTGATTCCATTAGGCATTCGGCATGTTCGCTGGATTAACAGTCTCTGTTATCTTTACTTTATATTTTTAATACCCAGTTATATTCTGTGCTTCTAGAAAAACATCCAGCTTTTTCTGAAAGCAATCTATAGTAGTTGCTGAAACTACTTCCTGAGGGAGACGATTCCACATTTTCACAGGCCTTACAGTGAAGAATCCCTTCCTTATCCGGAGCTTAAACTTCTTTTCCTCCAGACACAAACCGTGCCCTCTTGTTTGTTGTAATGGTCTCAAAATGAATAATTGGAAAGAGAGTTCTCTATATGGACCATTTATATATTGATACAGAAAGATCATATCCCCCCTTAAACGTCTCTTCTCAAGGGTGAATAGATTCAGTTCAGCTAATCTCTCCTCATAGCTTAGCTCCTCTATTCCTTTTATTAGTTTATTAGCCCTTCTCTGCACTCTCTCCAATTCCACAATGTCCTTTTTGTGAACTGATGCCCAAAACTGGACTACATATTCCAGATGTGGTCTGCTTTGTACAGGGGCAGGATTATGTCTCCATCTCTACAGTCTATTCCTCTTTGAAGGTTGAAGAAAAGTTTAGTAATAATGTCAGAGCAAAAAGAAGGTTCAGATAGTTTAATATATTCTGGTACTCCCACTAATCAGAGATTCCTACGCCTAGAGCGTTTTTGTTTTTAATCATTTAGTTTATCCATTACTTAGGCATGTTTGGTACTTACCACTTGCAGTTTCGATTGGGTAGTAGCAAATCTAACCTCTGGATCATTCAATCCCTGTTATAAATCAATTAAATGTGTATCATAAGTTATCACCTTCTTGATAATAAAGTTTTTTTTTTTTTTAGTCCACAGTAATTCTCTGGTTATCTCTGGATTCTGAATTAGTGTTCTCCTCCTCTGGAGTTAATGAGCATGGGTATCTGCAATCTTGGAAGGGGAGCATTTACTAAGTTGAGTAAAGCCTCTAGTGATAATGAAGATATAGGAGGCTAGATGAAGTACTTTAACCATAAATATCATCACCAAGAGCATAACTAAGAGATCCCACGTATTCCTACATTAGGCGCCGGAACCAGAAGTCTCTCTCAGAGAAATCATGATCTTCATGGCTTTTGTTGTATTCGGTTCACACACCCACACTACTACTGAAAGAATATAATCAGTTACCCAATGACAGTCAATTACTGTCATTGGCGCACAGATCAAATAAAATTTCTTGTTTAACATATTTTCAGTGGCTTCAGAAAGTACTCTGCAACATAAAAAAAATGAAAATTTAAGGGGATCTTATAACATTCTGAAGACAATGTAAACGATCCAGGGATAATAGATATTATAATACAAGAGTGGGGATAATTATGATATAAATATTTTTCTCTGAAGGGTTTATGCAGATTTTTTTTCCAGATTTCAGATATATTTTTATGTAATAAAAAGTATTGCTTCTCCCGGTCAGCCAGAATGGGGAAGAATGCAAGGTTTCTTTCCCATTTTCTTCATAAAGTGAGAGGCATCCCATCTAGTTTCCCAAAGAAGTTTATCTATTAGCGATCATATGTTCAGGTCAGTGCTCTAGTAAAAGTGGAGTGCTTAAAATGAATGAAGGAAAGCATTCAACTGAGAAAAGGCCAACAAAAAAGAGCCATGTAGGGATAAGATAAAAAGATAAATTCTTTAGATGATATTCATAGTTTGTAATTCCTATTCCTATATAAGAAATATATCTTTGGTCTATATTAGATATAGAATCAGTCTGGACTTCATACAGACACTGTACTGTCCTTCCGAAAAAATATCAAAGACCATGATTTATAAGATATTTGGGCTTAAGTAACTAGAAATATTTATGTAATAAATATTGTCTAATTACAATAATCAACACGATTAAAGATGGAAAGTTTTTTAAACTCACATATTCCACACTCATTTTATTTGTTCTCCCTGTCAGGTTCACTTTTTTCCCATTGTTTCATTTTTTCTATGTTCAGGGTCTTTTGCAATTCACATAAAAGGTGGGTGCCCGGCAATAACCTACATTTAAAAATTTGTCATTTCCTGCCTACATTTTAATGTTGATTTTGGACAAAATCACATACTTACCATTATTTTGTTTTGTGACATTGTCCTATGGGTTCCCACATATCCTCAGCTATTTTGGTGACAATTTAACCCTAAAAACTATGAAAATCGGACTTTCCTATGGACTTGAGTGTAAAATGTTATCTCATAGTAAAGGAAAAAAAAAAAAAAAACCTCTAGCATGAATCCTAAATATTTTGAAGAATAATATAACACATTTTTTATCAATTAATTTTAAGGACAAAATATAAGCAACGCAATCTAGAGCAACGGGGAAAAGGGAACCTGACAGGAAAAACAAATTAAATTGGCAAAAATAGAATTAAATCCAGAGGCGAAAAATGTATAAATTGAGCCTAATGTGTTTCCTAAAAAAATGAAATCTGAGAAAAGTAGTTATATAATGAATATAACAGTATTGTTCTTTCCTGTAGGAGTATTTAATGAATGTTACAGAAATAGTGAAAATCGAGCATTCAAGCTGCTAGTACGACGCTCTAATGTTTGGGGGGGAGCCACTTGTCTGCAGCTGGCTTATGAGGCAGATGCCCGCAACTTCTTTGCCCAGGATGGTGTCCAGGTGAGTACACACATTTTGTGGATCTCATTAACCGAAAAGATCTAATTCCAAGCAGTGTTTTGGTAGTTTATCTTTTGAGCTGTTTTGCCTTGTTAGATACACAATGAGTATTGGATAGGGTTCATTGTATTGCCTTTTTTTAACTAATGGAACACAACTATGATCATGTTTAGCTGCAGGTTGTTTCTTTGATTCCATTTGGTAATATTGATTTGCTTGTTCGTTACCTGTCTGTAGAACAAATATATATATCAATTATTGACCCCCTAGAAAATAGAGTTGTGCCAATCCCTAGGCTGAGAGGTTCAGTGAGTAAAAGTAGGGGTTTGTTGGTATTTAAACAATTTTGATTTATTGTAAAAACAAAAGTTACAAAAACAAGTAACACATGATATACATACATTCATTATGTAAAGTCCCAATGTGGAATGAGCAGCTAATGATCTTGTACTGTAGCAGCAATAAGGGCTGCTTAGGGTAAATTCTCTTGTTCTTCCTTAGCACTGGGGACCCATAGCAGACTCCAATAATTAATTGTGTATTGTGCATCCCCACATTCAACTCCACCCATAATGCCTCAACCTCATTGCTTGTCCCATCAGCAATTTCTTCTTTCACATTCACTTCCAGATCACTTCTCATACATACAGACAGACACCACCACTTTTTTTCATTATCACAGGGTTGGCAATTAACAAGTTGTTGATATCTTTCCATAACAAAGAGGAACCCTACATAACCCTATTGTAAATCACATTCCTCTTTAGGAGCTGTTTGATTAAGGATCCAATGTTTTTATTTTGAAAAGTTAACATTTGTTATGGGTATACCCATACTTCACATAATTATTTATTGTATTTTTTGTTTATATTTAGTGTCATTTTATTGATATTTATTTTACATGCTTATTTTACAGTCCATGTTAACAGAGAATTGGTGGGGACAGATGGCACAGAACACACCAGTATGGGCAATGGTCCTCACTTTCTTTTGCCCACCTCTCATTTACACAGATCTGATTGAATTCAAGTAAGCAACACAATTTTTCTATCCTTATTTGTTTTGACAGATTAACCATCTAAAATGAGAGGCTCTTTAAGTTGCAGGCTCCCAAAACTGTATTTTTACACAGTTCAAGGGAGAGAAAAAAGTTAATGCATTTTACACTCATCAATAATACAGTGATAATTATGGTGCCGTTTGAAAAATTTAACTACCTACCTTCAGACCAGGGGTGTCAAACTCAAATACACAGTGGGCCAAAATTAAAAACTTAGACAAAGTTGCGGGCCAAACTTGAAACTGAAAAAGCACCACGACTACAATTCCCTGCGTCAAGAAAACAGTCCAAAGCAGAGCTTAATGTTATGAGTGGCTGGAACTCTCTTTTCACTTAAATAGCACCACTACTACAATTCCCTGCATTTATAAAACAGTCTAATGCAAGGCCACTCATAGGAAGAGAAGCCCCTGTTCTATAGACGCAAGTGATGCCGCTACTACAATTCCCGGCATTACTTGCTTCTGCGTAGGCAGGGAGGTCGCTGGTCTATTGACGCTATCTATTGAGTTATGTGGGGAATTGTAGTAGTGGCGCTATTTCAATGCAGTGGCAGGCCAGCTGAAATTCATATTTAGGATTCCTTTCGGGGCCAGATTTGCGGGCCGGATTTGGTCAGCGGGCCAGTGTTTGACACCCCTACTTTAGACCATTCACAATATGAGTAATTAATCACTACATTCTAAATATGACCTTTTAAACCAGTTCTCCATCCATTTACAAATTACACTTTATGAACCTATTGAAATTAACTTACACATTACCTTTCTGGGGGTTACGTGTGTAAAATGCTTTTTTAAGTCCAAGTATATTATATCAACTGCTATTCAATTGTCCATGTGTTTAAAAGGAGAGTAGGTTTGCTTTGACGTCAAACACTAACGCAGGTTTATTTACAATAGGACTATATACAGAGGTTTCAAAAACAGATGAAAAAAACATACAACCAAAATAAATCCCTGCCAATCTGGTCACTAACTACACAGGTGTTTCTCTGACAAACAAAACTTGTACAACCTAAGTCTTCAAACTTAGTGATGCAGAGTTTGGCGTGATGCAGAGTTTGGCACATGGGTTATGTGTTATCCAAGACACGGTGCACACACAAATATTCCAAACTCCCCCAACCTGATCAGGCCTTGGTGTACTGGTTTCAGGGTGGAGCCCTGACCCAAAACAGTTTGTGAGTTTTATACTCCCCTTGATTAGCAGACCTGCCTCAGCTGCTCCTTAACTCATCAGTTCCCACACTCTCAAAAAGACAAACTGCTGAAACCTGGAACAAATGTACCTCCCATCTTGTACAAAACTGCAGACATATCTTGACCTGCTGTCACACTAACTATGGAAGTTAATCTTACAGGTCTGTAGATATATGTTAAAGACTCTATTTCTTTTTAAAGATAGGTACCACATTGGCCACAATCTATTGGTAACATGCTAGTGAGTATTCACTTGCTAAAAATTCAAAACAATGGTCTTAAATTAACAGAACTCAGCTCTTTAAGGACATGTGGGTGTAATCTATCTAATCATAGTTCTTTAATATACTTAATCTGGTTGTGGAAAAAAGGGAAGCATTTTAAAAATTGTGGGTATTGTAAGTGCTTTTGTTTGTATAAAAAAAAAATGTGCCAGGACTCACATCTTGGTAATCCTCCAGACACTGTCCATTCCTCCTCCTTCTCCTCCCACTCTTCCTCCTCCTCCCACTCCTCCTTCTCCCATGCCCACTCCTCCTCCCACTCCATACAGATGAATGTGAGGAAAAGAGAGTAAGGAAAGCTTTTATGAGGGCTTTAGAGCTGTAATTCTCCTTTGAAAAATCTGTCGAAAAAAATAAGAAAAAAAGCCCTGGGTATTGTGGTTTGTTATTATTATTATACAGGATTTATATAGCGCCAACATATTACGCAGCGCTGTACATTAAATAGGGGTTGCAAATGACAGACTAATACAGACAGTGATACAGGAGGAGAGGACCCTGCCCCGAAGAGCTTACAATCTTGTTTTTATTTCATAGTTGCATGCTATTTTAAGATGGGACATCGTTGGTATTTTTTCACTTGGCTCAATCTAGTCTTTCAAAACTTAAAGAAAATTTGGGGAACTTTATTGTGTTTGTGTAAACTAAAATTTAAATGTAATTTTTCAGAAAATATAGATTTAATAGAAAGTTTATTTTTTTTATGCATCAGCAAAACAATGCCAAAACAGTGTTTGTATTCTAAGTTTTTAGTGAGGGGTTAAATGTCTTTGCCAAAAAGGAGTTTGGAATACTTTACCATGGGTGAAAGGTTCATCAGGGGATGTGATGGGGTCTGCACAAGCAGAAAATACCTTTATTTATGCTACTCAAAATAAATAGTTTCTCTTGGCCTAATTAGGTGCAGAACTTTAGTCCACATACCAACTGCAATACTCTAATGTACACAGACCCTACATATAAAAATCGAATGTTCACATGGAGCATATTATGACATAACATAATATACCCCATGTAATAATTAGATTTTTATATGTAGGGTCTGTGTACATCAGAGTATTGTTAATTTGTGAATTTTTATTAGCTATCATTAGGTAAAGATAACCCCTATATATAGTAGGATTATGTGTGCTCTTTTTGTGAACATTTGCTACAACACTGTGCTAAATAAAATAAACTGTTTTGTTTTTATATTTTTTGAATGTCTATAGAAACTCTGATAATGACAGTGGAATGGATAATGTCCAGCGAGTGGAAATGGACAGTCTGGATATTGACATAAAGACTACAGTTGCAGAAATTATGGAGGGGTATGTTACTAATATCAAATGTTTTTTTCAATTCAAATTATTAAAAAACAAGCTACTTCAATCATCTGTGTGAAATTGTAGCCCCCCTTTTTGAAAATTGTTTAGCAGTGCTGCCTTCCTTTTTGTTGCATTGCAACAAAAAAACTGCTTTACTAAGATCAGAAGGAATAACAATAACAATTTTACTAGTAGGTGGTAAGATCAAAGCTAATGATCCTACTCATTAATTCTGATTTGACACTAAGATTTAATTATTTCAAGTGTATCCAGCATTTGTAGAGTAAAATGACACTTATGAGAATAAAATACAAGTTATAAGAATAAAGTATTTCTCTCTTTTCTACACAGAATTCCTGCAGGAGAAAAAGGCACTGTTAAATATAAAATGGGCAAGCCAGACCAGATATAACCCCCCCCCCCCCTCCCCTTCCCTAAGCTTTGGCCTGTCATTGCAGATGTCTTTACAGGTCCAGAGCCATGCAGCTGGTTGACTGTCTCGTAAGATTTACTTCCATGTTTGTAGGCTATCTATTCTGAGTGTCATTTGGTACAGAGTTTCATCTGTGTGAAGAATTTCTTTACAGGCGGTATTGCGTGAAGGGTGTTAAGGCTGATAGTCTGGATATAACTGAGTTGGGTGGAATTTCACCAATCACATGATACACACTATCCTTCCTGTCAGTAAGCCAGGAGTAAGTATCTTCCTGTTGCTGCTTTGCTGCTTCAGCTATTTTGGTCACCTTCCACCTTTATTTTTATAGGTCAGTCCTAAAGGTATATACCCAGGTGTCCAAGTGTTTCATGAATATTTAGGCTCAACTCCCGAACTTAAACCTATTCCTTTCTTACTGCAATTGTGGCTGCAAAATGTCGGACTCTAAACACAGGAGCATCGAATGATTGTTGGCTCCACCATTACTCTATTTCACATAACCTAATCTTCATCCCATAACTTTTAGTTTTTTACTCTGTAATGTAAGGTTCATTTAAAAAAAAATGACTTGTATAGTGATCGACCCAGATTACTGAGGCCACTACCCTGCCTCCATTGACACTGTCTGAATCAGATCTGCCTGTGATTGTGTCTGTTAGCGATTTGCAATCCCTGGGCAGGGGCCCTCTTTAGAAGATCTGCAATCATTACACCCAAACTGCTCTTGAGTGCAAATTTCTCTGAAACTGGAAAGGTCTACTCATTCTTACCACCAGTTTAGTGACGAGTCTGAGCTCCATCAAAACAACCAGAACCACTAAAACTTTAAACCATCATCCCTTGTTCAATGACATCCTTAAAAGGGTGCTGAAAGTTTTTCTTTCCCACCTTCAAAGCATTGATAAAAAATGGTCTATTTCTGCAGGCGACCATGTTTTTCTTCACTTGAACAAAGTGACCACCATTCTAATAGTGCACCTTCCTTTAAGGACCCTACAGAAAAGAAACCTAAATCTCTTTTCAAAACCATTTTTTTTACTTTATGGTGCTACTTTGCACTCCATTCTAGCACTGGTTCTAGTTTTGAATGTATACTATGTTTTGCTAATATAAGAGCAAGAAAAACAGCAAAGGGTAACATTGAAAAAAACCCTTTGGTTGTGAAGTAGGGGGCTAAAATAGTAAAATACATCATCTTCTGGTCCCTCCTGTACCCTCCCACAGGCTCATCATTGCTTTTGGAGTCCTGCTCCGCTTGAAGGCTTTTATACAATCTGTTTTTAAATCTGTTCTCCCTTTTGCGTTGTGATTATGAGAAATATCTTGAATTTCTTTTCAGGGAGGAAACAATGAGGGAAAAAAGTGAGCTTATGGAGCTGAAGCCTAGCAAGGCAACTGATTTAATCCCAGGTGTCCCAGAAGTGGAAATCACAAAAGAAAAACCACGACCACAATGGATGAGACGCTGGAAGCAGTTCTGGAGTGCCCCTGTCACTGCATTTTTGGGCAATGTTGTCATGTATTTTACTTTTCTCTTCCTTTTCTCCTATGTGCTCCTTATGGACTTTAAAAAGCCACCACCCAATGGTCCAGCCACTTCAGAGATCATATTGTATTTCTGGGTCTTTACCATGGTATGTGAAGAAATACGGCAAAGTTTCTTTGTGGGGTCGATGCCAGTGACACAGAAGGTCAAGCAGTACTTACAGGATTCTTGGAATCATGTGGACATCACAGCCCTGTTGCTTTTCATTATTGGAGTAATCTGCAGGTATGCTAAACTAAAAAATAACATTGTTAATTCTTTTAACATATATAGTGTGTTTTAGGGGTGTCACATTCAAAATATACATATGAATATTGTATGTCCTATTTGAACCTGTAGATTACAAGATAAATCTGATGAGCTAATGATTTTCTGATTTAAATGAACATTTGTTATCATCAAGGCACCATAAATGATTTAGACAGAACCTACTCCCCCAAAAGTTTCCTACACAGTTACCAATTATCAGTTCCAGGATTTTGGGAGGTGCCAGAAGAAAACTATCCAAAAATATATTAAAAATATGGCCCCTAATTTGTGGGCCTAAATTACACTTATATTACTGCAAAACAGTAACATTGTTGCTTCCAGGGCCACCATCAGAAACTTCTGGTCCCCATACTATGAAAAATTTATGGGCCTCCTCCCACCATGTCTAAAAGTCCCAGCTGATAGTGACCATATAGTTGTATTCGGAGCTTATTTTGACTTGGATCAGAGCTATTCTAACGTTGGATTGGAACTCTGAATTTGAGCAATCACTGACAGGTATAGTAGAGCTCAGCCAATCAGGCTGCCGGAATTTGACAAGCATAGTAGGCCACCGAATGATGACCACTGAGCCCTACTTTACCTGTATTTGACAGGTATAGTATGGGCATCTAAAAAAAAATCTGAATGCAGTTGGATTACCTGATTTGTTTGAATGATCATTTTTTGTGTTCTAAACATCTCTAGTTCCATCATCATCCCCATCAAGGGCCTAGGCTAACCACCAAAAGAGCCAGGTGTGGGGTCTTGATTAGCCAGAAAGGGAGACAGTTGCAAATGGAGAGCACCTGGCTCCTTTCTTGACCAACCAGATCCTCCACTTGCACCTGGCTCTCTTTATGACTAGAGAAGAACCTTAATTTTGACCTGGTCCCTTGCTGCTCTCAAGATTTAGCAAATGCAACTGGCTCCCTTGCTAGCAAGGCAGGTGCAAATGGAGGGTCTGAGCTAAAAGATCTAGCCAGGAAGAGAGCCAGTTACATGAAGAAAGTATGGCTAGTGATCAAGGAAGCTAGGTGCAATTGAAGCCTGACCCTCCACTTGCAGCTGGCTCCCTTTCTGGCTTCCTGATTGACCAGGCTGTTGTTGTTGCTGACATGTTGTAGTGCATGGGAGTAAATTGTTCACAGACAGGGTGTAGACTTTGTAGCAACACAGAGATCCTTCAACCATCAATATATATCTACTGCCTATTTCAGATATATGGACGATTTCATCTGCATGGGCATGTGGAGGAAAACATATATCCATATCCATCCCTGTGATAATTAATATAAGGATTTACTTTACTAATGACAGCTGTCGGAATTTATTTTAGCCAAAGTGTTCCTGCGTGTGCCATAACCAAATGTAACCAATCCAGATTTATCAGTAGAAAGTCAACCATAATTAGAAATTTAGCATTGGTTGCTATTGGTTACAGCACTCGGGGATAAACCTGTGTACTGAATATGGCCATATGTAGAGCGGAGATTTACTGATCTTTCAAATTATGCCGACTATTGTGCTAATTTTCCATAATGCTGCCTCTTGATGGGTAATCTACCCCCATCTTCCTAGTGTCTAACATAAACCTGTCCTGCCCAATCAAAACTGACAGAACCCCATCAATAGAAGGCACAGATAGGGCAATGCTGTTAGCACACAATATGGTCAAATCCTGATCTCTCGTCTATCTACCACCTGCTGCAACACCAACATAATAAAACAGGCAGCCACCCCATCTCTTCTGCCTTATTTGACTTTTCCAGCTGCTGGCAATCAGTTCCCACAAGCCACTAGTTGGAACTTTTGTAAATAGTGTTCTTCCCAGCTGTAGCCAGCTGGTCAAAAAGTGGGCAGAACAACACGTGACAAACTTGGTGCTCCCAGTTCTTTGTGTCATAGGTGTCGAGCAACCCTTATAATTGTGTCAGATTTGTACAGTCCCCCTTTACTTTGTTTCAACTTTTTAATGCCCTTTACAATAATACATCACATTTTTTAGTATCCTCCCAACTGTCCAGTGTCCCTGTATTGTGACCCAACTTCTCAGTGTCCCTTGTTTTGTAAAGTGTAATCAATTTAGTGTAATAATCTAGGCTTAGTTCACATAGTTCTAGCGCTTTTCTAGTGGTGCTAGAGAATAGTAACAGCTTTTTCAGATGTTTACAAGTGGCTGCAAAAGCTTTTGAAAAAAAAAAATAAAAAATGTGCAACAATGTTACTGCCTTTTACCACCTAAAAAAGGGGAAACAAACTAAACCATTTTTTCCAATGCTTAAAACTGAATGCAAAGACCACCATGTAAACTTGGCATGGGCATTTTTTTTAAATATACTGAACTAGCTAGAACTACTTTCTGCGGTAGTCTCTTCCACATTTTCAGCCTTTACTGTGAAGCAGTACCTTACCTATTGTGCGGATTGGAGAAAGCACCAAGTCCATTTGGGTAAATTAAAATCACGCTGTTTATTCCAGCCATAAGAAAAACAAATACAGTCTCTGTTTGTTTGGCCACTCTAGATCTGCAGTCAGGTAGCTCTTCAGCCTGGCCGTCTCTGAGCAAACATACCCAGATACTCCTACATCTAGGTCCAGCTGGGAGAGACCAAACTTGTTCCGCAGAAATAGGAATCTATACCACCGAGGATTCCTATTGAAAACCAGCGCCAGTGTATGTATTTACATTTTGTAAGTAGGTAGAGACCTGGGTTTTTCTACCAAAATGACCTTCTGGCTTCACCTTATCTTCACCCAAATATTAAGAAACCATGGTGCTGCATATGCTAGAATAAACACTAATCAGGTCCTTGTACCACTCTACCACTGCCTATTACAGCATAACATGGCTAACTACAGCAATTTGTACAGACAACTTATAGGAGTGATCATATCCCCCTTAAATGCCTCTTTTCAGAGGAGAGAGATATTTCCTTCAAAGCTTAACTCCTTCATGCTTTTTATCAGTTTAGGTGTCATCCTCTATTATTAATATTATTATTATTACATTACACAGTATTTATTTAGCGCCATCATATTAGGCAGCAGTGTACAAAGTCGATAGTCATGTCACTAACTGTCCCTCAAAGGAGCTCACAATCTAATGTCCCTACCATAGTCATATGTCATTAATGTAGTCCAAGGTCAATTTTGAGGGGAAGCCAATTAACCTTACTGCATGTGTTTGGGATGTGGGAGGAAACCGGAGTACCCGGAGGAAACCCACGCAGACACGGGGCCGAGATTCGAATCTGGGACCTAACAGTACAAAGGCAAGAGTGCTACCTCTGAGCCACCATGCTGCTGCTCTATACTGTCTTTAGTTCCACATCCTTTATGTGAACTGGTACCTGTAAATTATCTGCATATCCCAGTTGAAGTTTGAGTAATTCGTGGTACAGGGGCAGGGATTGTGCATTGATCTGTTCAGTGTTCAGTCTTTAAATACAAGAAAGTATCGTGCTTGCTTTATTCACGTAGTTTGTAGTACTGCATGTTATAATTATATCTGTGGTTTCATCAGAACACCCAGATCCTTCTTCATCATTGACTCATTACCATACGACAAAGAAACTGTAGGTATGTTCTTAACTTAAATTTGTATGTAAGTTGGAAGATTTTTTTAATAAATGCAATTAGGACAGATGTTTATCTCAACATATTAATAGGCAGCATGGTGTCAGTTACTCTATAAAATCCTCACTGTGAGTTAATCGCAAAATAAGCAAAAATAACAAAGCAAAAAAAAAACTTTATGGAGCCTAGACATTCATTAACTTCTAGAGCAAGCTGTACTTTGTTATGCATAAAGAAACAACTGCAGGGTTTGTCTTGGTCATTAAAGATTTACAAGAGCTTTCAAAAAGAGCTCACCCCCCTAAGATCACCCACAACCTCAGCTGTGTTTAACAATAAATTTATTCTGCAAGCCATGCAAACTGCCCCCTTCCACCTCTCCAGCCTCCGTCTTACACACGAGCGAGCATGAAAGCCCCCGTTCCTATCTAGGAGTCATCTGTATGTCAGATGTCCTTAACCTAGAGACTATCTGTTAATCACACTCCTGTACATTCAACAACCACAGTTTATCGGTCTCAAGTTTCCCTGAGGAAGCCAATAAGGTGAAACGTGCCGGGATTAAGAAACTTAAGGACTGCATTTGCCCTGTTTCAAGTAACCATATTCTTTTTATGGACTGAATTAGATAATATCTTTACACCAATAGGAGTGTTTTTGTATAATGTATGATTCTAAAAAAATCTCATGTCCTAGAACAGGTTGGAATCACTTGTAATGTATGTTCTACACTTTTTACTGTAAATAATTACACTACAATCTTTGTGACACTCTTCTGTCTATGTGTTCTTCCTTTTAGGCTACTTACAGTATATAGATGTCTGTTCTTCACTTTGTGTTTTTTATAAACCCCACTTAGTTCTAAGCTACTTGGTTCCAAAGCCAAATATGAATAAACTTAATGGTGAGTTTTCCATTGAGAAGGGAAAGTTAATATTGACCTTGATATCACCAAAATGTGCCTAGCCTCCGGCTTCAACCAAATGATGTGACAAAATAAAGTGGGACAAAATAAAGAAGAAAGAAGAAAAGGAGAGGCTTTTATAAGGCAATCATGAACTTTCTAATATAGAACAGAAATTCTTATTGAATTGTAAATGTTAAAAAATGTTAGATAAAAACAGTATTTGAATATTTTATATGGATTGTATCATAATACTTTCAGTACCATTCAACTTTTTGTACATCTAAAAAGCAAACAGGAGTACAGAAATCAGAAAGGGTCTCCCTTTCCAACACGTTTCGCCTAACAAGGCTTCCTCAGGGGAGTGTGGGGGACCCCAAAGCAACACCAAAGGAAAAAACAACAATAACTATGTTTGCAAAAAAAACAAAAAACAATGTTTTATCAATCTAAAGTCAGCACAAAGAGGAAATGGGGGAACCTATCCATGTGGTGAATGCACACAGTGTGCATGGATCTATACAAAGACGGATCAATTCGAAGTACCAATCCAAAATGCTTCCTAAGCTAAAATATGTAGTACATTGTAAAACTAATGGCATCATATTTTTGGCATTTTGTAGTTGTGGTTTCTTTTATGTGGTTAAGACAAGAAGGGAGTTTAGGAAACGTATCTATGTGCATATATATGCCATTAAAAATGGGAAAATGATCACCCCCTTAAGTCTCCACATGGGCACACGGCACAACTTCAATACTGAGGAAGTTAGATTTTTAGCACTGGAAAAAGTTGTGCAGGACCCAAGAGGAGGCGATTGGGATAGATTGATCCTACAAAGAGAAAGTAAATGGATTTATTCTTTGAAAGCAAACCAATATCCAGGCTTGAATGAGGTATTAAGTTTCAAACCTTATCTATAATAACAGCAAGGGCAATATGGAAACTAAAGGGTGAGGAAAGGAAAGAAAGAAAGAAAGAAAGAAAGAAAGAAAGAAAGAAAGAAAGAAAGGGGGAAAAAGAGAAAAAGGAGAAAAAATGTAAATATTTTTTTTATGCCAGTTGATGACAATGGAACTGATGAGCCATAGAAAATTGCGTAATATATAGGACATTAGGTGCTGTCTATTTAGGCAAAAGTAACCGACTTGATAAAATAATCATGTCAAAAAATACACATTAGTCTGCATATGAAAAATATAGCATTTTTGCAATTTAGCTGTTTCACCAGTGCCATTATACCAGGACAGTATTTAGGCCCTTTGGGTGTAAGGGATGCAGTATGCACCCCCATATTAACTCAATCCAGCATGAATCAGGACCTTCACACTTCCGAAAAACAAGGTCTTTTTAGAGTACTTCTCAGATTAGGACATACACTGTCACCTTTTCTATTTGTTCTGTTGAAAAGAGAGCATCATTTCACTATTTTGCTTGACAAATTTCTGGCATTTGTGAACAAACACACTATTCCAGTGAACACTTTTTCATTGTATCATTTGCTGTGCCATGTTCCCCTCATATTTCAAATAATTTTAACATTCCAGCATATTTCAGGACAGATTGGCTTGTGTGGTTAGCTTCATAATGATCCTTGTTTCTTTTTTGCAGAATGTTTGAAACCTCATACGAGTCAGGACGGACCATCCTCTGCTTTGATTTTATGGTTTTTACACTTCGGCTCATCCATATTTTTGCTGTGAACAAACAGCTGGGGCCCAAAATCATTATTGTTAGAAAAATGGTAAGTGGGATCACAGTGGTCTCAATTTGCAAAAAGGAGACACCTACCACTTTTTTTATCCACAAAGTTACCTGAAAAGAAAACAAGATATCCGTGAATATTATATAATATAATAGAAATATAAAGACAGTGTTTAAATTGGAAATATTGACGATGTCCAGCAATGTTGAGCAATGGGGTGGGGGGTAGGAATCTGTAACAGAAGTTGTTTAAATCCTTGAAATGTACATAGATCACCCTTTTATTTTTTTCTACCTGCAGATGAAGGATGTCTTCTTTTTCCTTTTCTTTCTGGGAGTCTGGCTGATTGCTTATGGAGTTGCCACAGAGGGTCTCCTACACCCCAACGATATGCGTTTGGGCTGGATTTTTCGCCGTGTCTTCTACCGGCCCTACCTGCAGATCTTTGGTCAAATTGAACTGGATAAAATGGATGGTAAAAAACAATCATATTAAAATCACTATTAGGCTACAATAATAAGCTCTTTAGATTAGAGTGCAAAAATAACTTGTTGAGTATATGTTTGTTTTGAACCCCATCTGTCATTCTGGACTTTTGGTACCAATGCTAAATTTTCTTCTCCTCACCCCTGCCCATTGCTTGTGGTTTAGTTGGGATACAGTAAGAGGACACACACATTACATATATTTAAACCAGCATAATATACACCTTGGCACTCAGCTGAGCTGCTTAGTATAAGTGTGCTTTACCTTGATTGCTCCCAGTGCTTATCCAGTTTCACGGGCATTCATCACAAATAAGAGTAGAAGGTAGACACTAATCAATGACAATACCAGTGACAATACCAATTAATGAATGGCATCGCAATCTTGTGCACATACTGGACCACATTGGTGAATAGAATTCCTCACTCGACCATGTGCTAATTTTTGTCCATTAACATTGTCACCTTTCTGTTCCTGTCATAAAATACCATATATTTCTTTTGCTATAAACAAACAAGTCCATAACTATACTTTTTTTTTCTCTCTTTTTTTTTTTTTAGCTGGAAAGCTTTCAATTGACAACTGCACAGATGATCCCATTGCTATCATGAATGAGATATTACCTCCATGTCCTAATACATTTGCCAACTGGCTTGTAATTCTGCTTCTAGTTGTATTCCTGCTTGTTGCCAACATCCTCTTGCTAAATCTGTTGATTGCCATGTTCAGGTAACTCTTGTGTATATATAGGGGTAATTTTAAATAAATGTTGTTGTTTTTTTTAAGCAGACAGTTCACTGCTGGATGACATTTGGAGAAAGTCAGCATGCTTTAGATTTTTTAAATTGTGCTGTGTGAGAGGCTATTTATCTATTGTTTTAAAATCTTTATCATAATCATTGGACCAAAAAAAGAAACTGTACAAATTCTCAGGTCAAGAACAGACAATATATGTTCTAAACATGTGTTGGTGGCAAAGGAGCAACAATGCAGTGGGGCATAACTGATTTCTCATTTACAACAGAAACTACTTTTTGACGACAATGTTATGGTAATAAATTGGCAGAAAAATATACAAAAAATACAAAGTTAGAAATAATTCAAATTAGAGAGATATACTCTAAATATTGGTATCGTTGCACAGGTCATTCAATTGTTTCCAGATATGTAGCCAGTTGTCTCACCATTACTTTTATACTTTAAACAGTTTTAAAAGGATGGTACCTTGTGGTACCTACACCTAAGTGACACATTTCACAAAAACATCTGCTTACAAAATTACATAGGTTGAAAAAGACCATCAGATTCAAGCACTAGGAAAATAAACATATCGCCGATAAATACCCTATAGACATAGTTGGTCAAAAGGAAGGAAAAAAACCCTGATTCAAATTTCCTGCCTGATCCTGTGAGGCATGCAAATGTTCCTTGGATCAACAGTCCCTATCAACAGTAAATTATGTGCTTCTAGAAAAGCATCCAACTACTTCCTGAGGGAGCCTATTCTACATTTTTACACTTACTATGAAGAATCAATTCATTATCAGTAGATTCAATTTATTTTCCTCCAGACGCAGAGAGTGCCCAAGTGTCCTTTGTAATGACCTTAAAGTTAAAAATTGAGAAGCAAGTTCTGTATATGGACCATTTTTTATATATGGTGATCAAATCCTTACTTCTCAAAGGTAGAATAGATTCAGTTCAACTAATCTGTCCTCATAGCTGAGCTCCTACCATCTTTTTCACATAGTTACATGGTAAGTCAGGTTGAAAAAAGACATAAGTCCATCAAGTTCAACCACTAGGCAAATAAACATACCACCCAGATATAAAACCCTATGGACATTGTTGATCCAAAGGATAGAATAACAAAAAAATAATCCCTGGTTCTAATTGCTCCAAAAGGTAAAAAAAAAAAAATCCTTTGTGATCCTGTGAGGGAAGCGGTTGTTCCTTGGATCAACAGTCTCTGTTATCTTTACTTTAAAGCTTTAATACCCAGTTATTTTCTGTGCTTCTAAAAAAAATCCAGCTTTTTCTTAAAGCAATCTATAGTAGTAGCAGAAACTACTTCCTACTTCCTGAGGGAGCCTATTCCACATTTACAGACCTTACAGTGAAGAATCCCTTTCTTATCCTGAGCTTAAACTCCAGACGCAGAGTGCCCCCTTGTTCTTTGTAACGATCTGAAAGTGAATAGTTGAGAAGAGAGTTCTCTATATGCACGATTTATATGTTTACCGACTTTAGAGATAAAATTGACAAAATCAGACACAATGTCTTTGCTCACCGGGCCACTCCAACCATATTCACCCCTTCCACCTGTAAATCAACCAAACTATTCAACTTCTCCCTTTCAACTGCTATCTACCCCTCTGATTTCAAACATGCCGGTATTCTCCCTATCCTAAAGAAATCTTCTCCCATATGTTTCCAAACTTCTTGAGCACCTTGTCTACAAAAGACTTGCCGATTAACTGAGCACCAACCCTCTTTGACCCTCTCCAGTCTGGCTTTCGAGCTGCCCATTCCACCAAAACAGCCCCTTCTAAAGTGACCAATGACCTCATCAGAGCTAAGTCTCAAGGCAACTTTTCCCTCCTCCTTGATCTTCTCCTCTTTTGACACTGTTGCTCACCCCTTCTAATACAAATCATGCACTCCATTGGTATCAGTGACACTACTATCTCTTGGTTTGCTTCCTATCTGTCTGACCGCTCTTTTCAAGTTTCTTTTAATGGTAGTTTCTACTCTCCTCCCTGTTGGTGTTCCCCAAGGGTCAGTCCTTGGACCTGTTCTCTTTTCTCTGTACACCTCCTCCCTCGGTCGTCTCATATCCTCCTTTGGCTTACAGTACCATCTGTATGCTGATGACACTCAAATCTATCGGTCCACCCCTGAATTTGACTCCCTCAGTCCTGGATAAGGTCTCATGCTGCTTGTCAGCCATCTCAAACACTGTTTTCATCCCTCCCCTCAGGCACGTTGTCTTGACGTCACCTTTGAGTCTGCCTTCCCTTTTACCCCCCCATATTCAGAACATTTCCCAGTCCTGTCACTTTCATCTACGCAACATCTCCAAAATCCACCCCTACCTGTCCCCAGAGACCTCCAAACTCTTTGTACACACACTTTTTTTCACTAGTCTGGACTACTTTACCATCCTCCTCTCTGGTATTCCACTAACCCGACTCTCTCCTCTACAATCTACTATGAATGCTTCAACCAGGCTCATCCATTCTCCTCACTGCTCTTCTTCTGCTGCATTTCTTTGTGGTTCGGTTCATTGGCTTCCATTTCACCTTAGAATTAAATTCAACCTTCTGTGCTTTGCCTTTAAAACCCTCCACAGTTTTTATCCCACTTACCTTTCTGACCTGGTAAAAAAAATACTCCTCTAGCTTATAACTCCTCCAATGACCTACTACTGACTTCCTCACTCATAACCTCATCACACGCACAGCTCCAAGACTTTTCTAGAGCTGCTCTGGAACTCAGGAATGTTCATGCTCGTCATATGCAGCTTTCTTCTACTTTCTGTCCATTTAAAAGGGCACTCAAAACCCATTTTTTTAAACTTGGCTACCCATCTTCTTCTGTCTTTTGATACTGTCGCTACTTCCTACCACTACATATCTATCCTCCTATTGTGTGTTACTTCCCCCATCTCCTAGATTGTAAACTCTTTGGGGCAGGGTCCTCTCCTCCTGTGTCACTGTCTGTAGTCGTCTGTCATTTGCAACCCCTATTTAATGTACAGCTCTGCGTAATATGTTGGCGCTATAAAAATCCTGTTTATTATTAATAATAATAAGAATAATATTAATTTATACAGGGTGATCATATTCCCCCCTTAAACATCTCTTCTCAAGGGAGAATAGATTCAGTTCAGCTAATCTCTCCTCATAGCTGAGCTCCTCCATTCCTTTTATTAGTTTAGTTGCCCTTCTCTGCATTCTCTCCAATTCCATAATAACCTTTTTGTGAACTGGTGCCCAAAATAGAACTGCACATTCCAGATGAGGTCTGATGCTTTGTACAGGGAAAGGATTGTGTCTCAATCACTGCAGTCTATTCCTTTTTTAATACAAAATAAAACTTTTCTAGCTTTAGATATTGTATGTCATTTGCCACTTTGCTGCCCGATCAAACAGTACATCCAGGTCTATTAGTAGATTATAGACTTTCTGTATGGACCTAATTCCATTTCATAATTTGGTTTCATTACCAAACACAGAAATTGTACTTTTAATCCCAAACACTTTATCATTAGATGTAATGATGTACTCTAATGATCAAATATGTTAAACACTAGGTTCTTTATCAAACTCACTAGAATCTTTCCAACTATTGAAGTTAAACTTACTAGCCTGGAGTTACTTGGTAATGACTTTGCTACCTTTTTAATGATAGATACCACATTGGCCTTATGCCAATTTATTGGTACCATGCCAGTGATTAGAGTTTCTAAAAGTTAGAAACAATGGCTTTGAAATAATGGAGCTCAGCTTTTTGAGAACATGTGGATGTAATCCGTCAGGTCCTGGTGCTTTGTCAACCTTAATTTTGTCCAACTGTTTCTCAATCATATCAATTTTGAGCTAATGTGGCTTGTTTAAGGCTGTTACATTGCTATTTGTATTTTGGACTTGAGCTCTGCCAATTTCCTTTGTGCACAAAGGGCTAAAAACAATTGTTTAGTAAATCCCCCTTTTCTTTATACCCAGTTACCAACCCCAAGACATCCTTTAAGGGGCCTACATGCTCACATCTGATCTTTTTGCTATATGAATATTTTTTTAAAAATTGGGGTTTGCCCTCCTTTCATTTTAAAGTTTTGCACATTTGATGCCCTTTTACATGTTTTGTTTTTTTGCCCTTTTATGTAGTGCCAGTGCCAGTCAATGTCAGGTTAGTTAAAATCACCCATCACTACCACTGTCCCAGCCTGTGCAGCCCTTTCTATCTGTATAAGTAGTTGATTCTCTATGTCTTCTGTGGGGTGGGGGGGGGGGGCTATATGGTGGCTATAGCGGACTCCAATAAATACCTGTATTATGCATCCCGATATGCAACTCCATCTATTTTGTCACTACGTTTACCACATGCTTAATCAACAATTTCTTGTTGATAAAAACTGTTCTGTGATAAAAAAACAAATTCAGTAATAGGCTTCATCAAACTTATAATGCTATAATGTAAAAAGTCTGATAAAACAAGTGTTTCTGTGAAATGCATTGCATTTAAAAAGTTGCTGCAATTCACAACTGAATTCTTCATCCCTCCTAAACACTGTTTTAAAACATGGAAACTGTTTTGCTTGTTTTTATGAATTAACTTTGCTCCACCCTCTGGACCACACCCACTATTTGCTGCAATATGTGAAGAGCATTGCTGCCTCTTTCTTTATCCCTTTTTACCACTTTCAAATGTTGGGAAGTATGATACAGCAGATTGTCAAAGTATCAAAATCTGCATATAAACATAGCACACAAAATTTAATTGAGCTCAAAACATACCCCACAGGGCGAATATTACTAATCATGTGTTGAAAGACCAGTGATCACAATGAAGACGCTTCATTAGGTGAAATGCATCAGGGGAGAGCCATTTTGTGCAACATGTTTCTCCTTTTCTCCATGCTAATGAATTTTGAGGTGCTTGCTGCTACTTAGGATTCAGTATTCAGTGTGTTCTTTGTATACTGGTAAACAGTTTTACACTATTGTGGTGTCCTTTCCTTTCTCTGAGGCTTTTAGCTGTTGGTGTTCGTACAGTGCAGTGTCCCCCTGATGGTTCAGGGCATTATTACAGCTGATGCGAAGTTCCTGCTTAGTAGGATTGTCTTCAGATGTATTTGCAGAACCTCTCCTGAAAGCATATGCACATGATTTACCCACTGACAGCTCTGATTCTGTGTGTATGCTTTGAATGCGCAATCTTGTGCTTGCTGGTGTTTCTACACATAATTAGCAACTAGCCATGTGAAGTATGTTTCGGGCTCAGTACAAGTTTGTGTACTATGTTATTTGTGAATTTGTATACTTTCACACTCTGCTATATTATCAAATAAGACATTTTGTATTGGTAGTTACAAAGAGTTTTTCTTTATACACACATCTGGGATATGTTAATTTCCCTAGTAGTTTAACTTGATTGTATTTTTTCATCCGAATAAGCTTTGAAACTATGTAACACATGAAGACTTGATTCCTAGAAGGCTTGATACCCTGTGGCTTTGTACATTGCCCCCGCTATTATTTTTATTGTAACACAATGGGGGTAGTATACGGTACTTTCTATCACTAAAATATGGTTGCTCATATGGTTGTACATATGGTTGCTCATGAGAAGACCAAATGTAACTTGATAAACCAGGATATGGGGGTTTGTTGGTTAGGTGCATAATCTGGAGCCTGAAAACCCAGTTTAACGTCCTGGGTGGTTAATTTCTGTCTGGGTTTATAAAAGCAGTACATTGTTTTTCATGAAAATTTATTTTACAGTATAATATAATATTATGAGTATATTAAAATTTGAAACACAAAATCATGTCAAAACAATAAATTAAATAAAAAAAATATATATTATACACATACTATTATATTATACTGTAAAATAAGTTTTCATGGAAAACAATGTATTGCTTTTAAACATATAAATCCAATGTATAGCATTCAATACAGTTATTTTGTATTGAATGCAATACAAATAGATTTGAAATTCCTGCCGCGCCCCCAACGCAACGTCTGTAAGCACTGACATTACCGGGAACTCCCGGTGACTCATCAGCTGCAGAGGATGGCGGCCGAAGGAAGCGAGGAGGCGCGAAGGACGAAGGAGGACGCCGGCGGATCAGATAAGGTTCTTTTTACTATTACTAATCACTGTTTTAGCTATCCTGAGTGTGACTCGGGGGTTATCACTTTCAGCATCTTTTTTTTCTAACCCGAGTCACTCGGGGTTACCGCTCAGGGGGTTAATAAAGGGACCCCCAGATATCCCCCCCCCTCGCCTAAACAAATGAGTACAGAAGTACAATAGTATCCCTCACAGAAACAGTTTAAAATAAATAACTACAGTACTCAAACCATAAAAAAATTATTAAAAATAAAACCTTGTTATTTATTAAAAATTATTAAAAATAAAACCTTTTTTTAAAACCCCACAAAAAAAAATTAGATCCAGCATCAAATACTTTGGTAAGTAATGTAAATCGATCCCACTTCTGTTCTAAATGAAAGATCCCCTTATGCAGGGGAATTTACTCACAGGTGGGCCATAGTTTGTCCATGCCTGATCTAGACCCATAATATGCATACAGAAGAAAATTTGCATGACTAGCCTAGTTCAATACTCTACTACTAATATATAACTATTATTTATTTAGTTTTCATAATACAAAAATATTCAATAAAATATAATACCTATAAGGAACTGTTGTACACCATGCCAGTAAAGTTATTTTGAACCCAAAAGATCTTTACAATGCATTAGCTTTTTTTCTGTTACAGACTGTTGCACTGTGCTGTCTATTTTACTGGACAAAAAGTAAAGGTTTAAAAAATTTAGTAGTCATTATCATAGGCTGTCAGTAGTAATGTGCCCCCTAAGGTTGTTGGGTAGGAAATCATTCTGTTTGCATATCGGCTGAGTCTTTTTAAGCGCAGAACACTTAGCATCAGACTTTGCTCCTTTAAATAATCATCTCTTCTACAGTACTGTGCTTTATCACCTTCACCCTTCATTTTACAGCTATACCTTCTCTAAAGTACAAGGCAACAGTGATATCTACTGGAAATTCCAGCGTTACAACCTAATTGTGGAGTACCACAACCGCCCAGCACTGGCTCCACCGTTCATCATCATCAGCCACATTCACACGTTTATTAAGCGCAAGATCCGCAAGGTGGAGTCACAAAAGATCAGACATTTTAGTAAGTGATTGCTTACAGAAATTTTAAAAATCATTAGAATATGCTGGCTTTGTACAGGCCATTAAGAGAGAAAAACAGTTGGTAATAATATATATATATATATATATATATATATATATATATATGCCAGGCAACAGGTCAGAGTCTGTGTAATACATGGTCACTGCTAATACCGTAAGGGAGGGGGCAGGAGGAAGCAGAAGAAATTAAATATGGGAATTCTATTTATCTATTGGCAATATAATTGCAGTCTTGAAAATAAAACATAAAAACTATTAAAAAATTTAAATCTGTTGTGATATCTGTGTGTAGGTTCCTAAAGAAAAACTAGTGAAAAAAATCAGGTATGTCTGGGGTCTCTTGGGTTAGACTTGTGCTTACCAGTAAGGAGCATCTTGTTTTGTAGTGTTGGAACTAAAGGAGCCTCTAGACAGCAGGATGCTAACATGGGAGGCTGTCCAAAAAGAGAACTACCTGGTGAATATTGCCAAACAGAAGAGGGACAGTGACACAGAGCGCCTCAGACGAACATCGCAAAAGTAAGAAATTTAAATTCCAACTACTTCTGATTTAAAGGAAATTAATCTTAGGAAATTGTAGATGGATTATCATATGGATCAGCCTGTACAAAACACAGGCTGACCTTCCTTTTCTATTATAACTTTTATTTTATTATAACTATAGTAATCCAGCTCCCTAACTGACCTTCCTGACGTACAAGCATCAGATGATTGTCGGCTGATATGAGCTGTCATGTGTACAGAGGTCATCTGACATTGTTCATGGATCTGTCCTGTCGGATCTATGAATGACAGAAAATGAAGGGAGGAAAGCGCAGTGGGGTTTTGCTCCCCTGTTCTCCCCCCTCCCTTCTTTATTAAACAGAGTGTTGCTGTATGTACAGCACTTGTTTATTCATCTCTCAGTCGTTTGTCGCTGGAAACAATCGTGAACGATTAGGCGTGTGTATGTAGCCTTACTTCACATCTATCTTAATAACTGCCTGCTCAGTGAACAAAAGACTTCTTAAGAATATAAATTTTCTCAGTATTGCATTCCAGAAAAGCAACTTGCTCATATCTGTCACAGTAATATCCATGCTGGAGCTGCTTCTCTATTTGTGCACACTGTGCAGAAAAACTTCAACCTTGCTAGCACTTGTTATCCCAGTTACAATTTGTATATTACTTGCAGATATTTTAAAGGCTATTTTCAATTTGTAGACTCAAGTTTTTAACTTGTGTGTGTGTTTTTCTACTCTCACTTCCTTCTAAGGCTAAATACACACGCTAAATTATTCTCTCTTGTTATGAATGGTCAGGGTTGTCACAGGATCCCTTTCCTAGATTTCCTAATTTTTTTTATTTCCCTTTGTTTGGGGTTATTATTAATAATATTACACAGTATTTATTAAGTGTCAATATATTAGTGATAAAAATAGTAATTTTCAGAAGAAGAAGGTTTTAGTGAATAAAATATGTGTGCTGGAGAAGTCTTCCGTCAATAAATAAAAAGTATTCAAAATGGTAAGCTAGTTCACAAAGTAAATAAAAAGAAAACATATGAGGATATAACCTGATTGATGATACAGATCAGTTCATGAGAGATAACAATGGTTCATTCTCTAACCACACCCTCAAGAGTCACTCCTCTTATACATAAGTTTAGTATTGACATACATTGGATATAGATTACATTATGCTTACCTATTACCATATATACTTAAAAAGGTAATAATAAATATAGATTTACTCTACTACTTGTTGAAAACATGAGTGAAACGAGATTACCCAGCAATGACATCTGTTCCATTAGAAACTCGAATCCTAGATTCTCATGCAGAAATAGAGATTCCTCATATTCTTACATAGATAGCATTAAAAATAAGTATACAACTCTTCACTTATCTTTCATTGACATTGCTCATACATTCTCTAGCTATATTTCTAATGAAAAATTATGATTATTTCTAACAATTACACAGCCCCTTATTAAATTCAGCCTCCTCCTAAATTTTTCTATTTGTTTTTTTTTTTTTTTTCCTCTCTATCTGTCTCTCTGTGAGGATAGAGAGGGGCAACCTTGTTGCATGGCATTTAACATGGGGAAGGAGTCTGAAAAGGCACCAGTGACTTTTACAATTGCAGATGGACTTCAGTAGAAGGCAATGATCCAATGGCCCTGATTTATCAAGCGAGCTCGCTGCACGTAAATACGCGCCGATAAACGAAGCGTATTTCCGTGAGCCGGAGCCAAATGCTAGTGCACTCGCCTACACTTGTCAGCCGGATTCCTGCTTTGATAAATAAGCAATGGGGTTGAGAATACGCCAATTAAGGTGATTAGTTTTCAGCTGCGCAATTCAGCATGATCTGTTAAGCTCTGTCAATGGTGAGGTCATAGCAATTAATAAGCACACACCTGCTCTTGTTCTGTGCGCATCTAAAGTCAAATACAGGTCCGTTTTAATTTTTAATGCTTCATCTCTTTTTGGGTAAGTGGTACTCTTTTTTAGCACTTTATAATATGTCATCACACAATAGTATGACTGTAATAAAATATGACCAAGCATTTTGGATCGGATTCAAATTTCATTATAGTTTGGCTTTAGAGAAATCAAATATTTGCCAAAAAGGATTGTTGGCAAAGATGTTATAGTACATGTATCAAGGAACATTTAGTGATTTCACGTGTGTGTGTGTATGTTAAAATACATTTAAATGTATAGAAATACATATGCATTTTCATTATTATTATTTTACCTAGACTGGTTTGGAGGGGGGGATTCATTTTTTTTTAATTATTTTTAATAAAAGATATCAAGGTACATACAGAGAAAAGAAAATGAAGTGGTCGTAACATACAGTTCAAAAAAGAACATACAGCAAGGTTAGGTTCTAACAATACATATCTTCAAGCTTGTGGCTTAACGGCCAACCGCATAGAAATACAAACATTGTAACCAACCCGTTGTGCTGTATCAGTAGCAGGAACCATGATATCTTAAGGTTTTTAAAAACATTTTTATAAGAAAAGAAAAATAAAAGAAGAACAAACAAATTAACTAAGAAAGAGAAAAAGGGAAGAAGGGGGGGGGGGGGAGGGGGCATTGACCAGCTATAGAATCAATCACTTCTCTGAAACAGTGGCAGAATGCAATTAGGCATCCATCCCAGAATGCTCAGGTATCTAGGGGGTTGGTTGTAACAAACGGCAATATTCCTCAGTAGTGATAAAGTGGATCCAGTGGTACCAAGTCTGTGCAAATTTTTCCGCTTTCTTAGCGTCAGTGGCAATCATATCCTCCATGTGATATATATCAGCAACCCTTTGCAACCAATGTACTACCGTCGGAGGGGCAGTATTCTTCCATAAGGCTGGGATACAGGCCTTAGCTGCATTGAGAAGGTGTCTCAGGAAAGAGTTACTATAGCACCTGCGGGACATGTCCGAAACATAAAGAAGTGCCAGGGCCGGATTGCCCCTTATATCCACTTCTGTAAGCTTTAAGATAATATTAGCTACCGAACGCCAATATAATTGCAATTTTGAGCATTCCCAGAAAACATGCAGTAGCGTACCCTGTGTGTCGCCACATCTCCAGCAGGTGCTATCTGACCCTGGGAAAATCTTAGCAAGCTTCACCGGTGTCCTGTACCAGCGAGTGGCCAACTTGTAGTTGGTTTCCTGGTATTTGTTGCAAATGGACGCCTTATGACAGAATTAGAGTAACATATCTCTGGAGGGGGGATTCATTAAGTAAGTATGCTTGTATGGTATGCATTGATGTAACTTTTTGAAATGCTTCTTATTGTTAGCCTCATCTTTGCAAACAAATTTATCGTAAATAGAGGCGTTACAAATAGAATAGATTTATATTTAATTTTACAGTAAAGAAAACAGATCTTATACAAGCATTGGAAACTTGATAGATTATACAATCGCATATGTTATAAGAAAGACATTTTATGCCTGAGCTTGTTATCTTTAAATATACTGTAAGAATATGCATATTGTGGAATGAAAGAATTAACAGTATTTGTCTTAACTTTAAGAGGATATTGTTAGGAGGAATTAGGATACATAGGGAGGTAAATATGGATAAATTGGGGTAAGAGGAAAGGTAGGAGAAAGGGGAAATTTTAAAAACAAAAATAAATAAAATAAAAAAATTTTGTGTGACGGGATCACAAGAGGGTGACAGAAGAGTATAAGATGACTAGTTATAAGGAATACAACTCAGGGTCTTGAGACAAGGATTGGCATGTGTTCATCCAAGGCGACCAAATAGAATAAAATTTGTCCATGGTATATTGGTAATTGGGCTGTATATTTTTCTTGTGTAAGAATCCAGGAACCACGTTTTAGTAATTGGTGTGAATCCCAAAGAAAACAAACTTGGCTAAAAAACATTCAAAGTAAAGGCGTCCCTGGGTGTCACATTAATAGGCATATTCCTTGCTTACTAGACAGCCAGTTGTCTGGCTATGTTACAACACATGCAAAAAAGCTGTGTATGTTACAACACATGCAAAAAAGCAAAACAAGTGTTCTGATTAATGCTTTCCAGTGTTGTAAGCTTGAAAGTGAATATATTTATGATAATAAAAATTTGACTTACTGGGTTGTTATGATAACATAAAGTAGCGTGATCTGCTGGTGGAAGAAGGCAGATGGTGCTACTGCAAAAAATAAATGCAGAAGACAACAGCCCGGATTCGATTGGAACCATATACATCAAAATGGCTCCGAGAAGGATTATTCCGAAGATGGATACCTGTGGATGTTTCTAAAGAATGATAATAAATATGGTGATGGAAAAATCCATTATTGTTCATATTGGGTAAAAAAAAAAGGGTTTGAAAAAAGACTATCCACAAATGCCTAAATTGTGCAGTGCTGCATATGATCAAACCTATGTGAAAAATATATAGAACACATGCAGGCTAATAGGAAACTATTTGAATACATACTATCAGGGTAACTACTGTTTAACTCCAAAAAAAAGTCCTGAGCATACAGAGTAAAATGGATAGATCTAAGTATAGGTCAGTATTAAAAAAAATTCTGCTGTAATAAAAGTAATATTAAGAGCAAGGTTTACCAGAAAGGCTTACAATGTCAAAATTAAAAAAAGAATGTGAAAAAGGTGTGATCAGCATAAAAACCCGCTAGGGGGGGTTGAGAAATAGAGCTCCTGTTTCAAACAGGCAAGGAGATAGCGTCCTAAACATAAAACATATCCGCCCTTCCTCTAGTGCCAGTATCTCGTGGCTGATCAACCGCTGTCCACAGTAATGGCTCACAGGTGTCCTAAGGGACACCAGGTTCCCCCGCTAGCCGCGGGAGGGAGGCACCAAGAGGGAGGGACTGGGTGGGGCAATGCTAATGAGTTCGTGTGCTGGTATAAGAGGTGTGTTTGTGGGTGTGAATCTTGTTAAATAAACGGATGAATGAGATCAGAACATTAAAGCTACGTACACACTTCCAATTATTATCGTTTGTAAACGAACGACGAACGATCCTGCACGATATCTGCGAACGATCGTATAGCACCGATCCTGTACATACAGATAACGACACGATCGTTCAA
>NC_092868.1:21078710-21180231 GCF_032062135.1 Pyxicephalus adspersus
AGAACATGCACGATCACTGAACGGCCGTACACACGATAGATGGTCAGCAATCGTCGTCCAATCCGGTCGTTCATTTACAATGACTATCCTCGTTCGTCGGCGTCGTTGGTTACTTTTTTTACAAACGATTTTTGGCCAATCGGTCGTTCGTCGTTCATTTCCAACAATAAAAATTGGACGTGTGTACGCAGCTTAAGCATAGCAATATCAAGACATAACAGATTATGTCAATTCAACTATACATCAGACAACAGAATCATTGAGGTCATAATAAAATGATAATAGGAGCATATATTGATGAACATTTATCAAAGAGCACAATACCAGAAGCGATTATACACCTATTTTGCAGTGATAATAGATGACATAGAAAGGAGGATATGGACAATCGTATACCAGTATCACTGGTTGATATCAAAATGCCTCACATTGATCTAGACATATCTGTGACTAGTTGTAAAAGAAGATATATTCATACAAGAATAAAAATGATATATTATTAGAACAGTATATTGGCTAATATACTGTTACACAATAACAGTGACATGAATACTGATGCTAGTAATGTGAAACATGAAATGAGTAGTGCTAATGAGATCGTGTTTTAATTGGTATTTACTAGGTAGGTAATTGGAGTCGAGAAATATAGGGAAATTGTGATTATTATAAAAGTATAGAATAGAATAAGAGTTGGTGATCCATGTACTGCACCATAATTTGAGGAGATGGTCATTAGGAAACCAGATATGATGGTTACACATACTGTATCTACCAGCAAACACTCGGTAAAAAAACGAGTGTTTAGTATTACCCGCTGCCAGCAATCCACTGGCACGGTATTCTGGACACCCATGAAGGAAAAGCACCTCCCATTCCACATGGTACGTCGTACGTACCTAGTTCTTAACGTCCGGTACGTGGACCAGAAGTTTGTGGTGGGTGGTATGGTGATTCAGGCTTGCGGTCCAGCTTGAGCCACAAATCCGGAAGTGACATGATACGGGTGTCTTGTAAGTTACTATTTCCTACATGCTTATGCCCAGTAACCTTTTCTAATGCTTCATAATATTACTTCTGTTTGATGTTTCCAACCTTTAAGGCTTAGCGTGAAAACGTTTGTTAGGTAATTGCACTCCCCACTGTACAGCCATCATTAGCTTGATACACCTAATATATTACTAGCATATATCATTGTTTGCCTGGCCCAGGTGGTGGGAGCCCTGCTCCAACTACCAGAGCCACCCTTCCTAAGGGAACTTGTGCAGACGACCTGAGCTTACACTGTTTTGTATTGTTTTGTGTTTTTGTATTGCACCCTATAGCCTCTCATACTTCTGAGGCTTGCTGTCCTGGGACCGTTAACTCTGTATACCCTCCCTAGCTTTCAAGTTCTTGTTTGACCCCCCCCCCCCCTTCTCACTGACCACCTTATTTCTCCACCCCCCTCGAGGGTCTTGACCAACTACAATGGGTATCCTAAAGATAGTTTCCTATAAGGTCAAGGGGCTAAACACTTCTGAAAAGCGATCCATGCGCTACTGGCAGATTTATATTAGCAATAGGCACGGGTGGCCTTTTTTCAGGAGACACACTGGTTTTTCAAGAGACACAACCACAAGTCCAAGGTTGTCAGTGTTTTGGTGGCATTTTCAGTCACTTGACAATTCAGGGAACAGGTGTGCTGTCCTGAGGGCAGATTTGTGTTTGTCAATGGTCTTGTGGAGGGCTGCCTGGTTACCTTCGCCGCTATCTACCTTCTAATTATCTTCTACAGCACCTAAATCTTGAAACTGAAGCCTGAATTAGTCCCTCCTCCAGGATGATGCAGTGGTGGCGAATGTCTCCTGAACTAACCCACTATTTTTGGATCAAGGACACACCCAACAGTGATCCCCCACTGGTATAGGAGGCATTTAAGGCTGTTGTTTTGGCATATTTATTAAACATGGGGTGGGACTGAAAAGATCAGGTGAACAAGAAATATAGGACATCTTACAGCAGATCACTAATCTAGAACTGTCTCGCAAGACTACTTTAGATGCCATGAAAGGCAGAGAGCTCCACACTTTGTGAGAAACTGTCCATGGTCTGAGTAGCCGTATGCTGGCTAATGCACTCCGGACACAAAAAACTCACTTTTTCATATCGTTTCTCACGGACAGCAGACTATCCTTCCATACTAAGGATATAGCTGAATCTTTGTGCAAGTTCTAAGAAAATATGTACAACATCTAACCCCCCCTCTCATTCTGCTCTCACGGATGAAGGGGCAGCGGCTATTAGGGCCTACCTATCTAAATCGCAAATGTTCTGCGACAGAGAGAGAGAGCTATTTGAGACACCTATCACAGTGGAGGAGCTCCGCTTAGCCATACAGGACACCCCCACAGGTAAGACCTAAGGCCCAGGTGGTCTACTGTTTTCATATTATAAAACATTCCAGTACAAACTATATTCCCATTTTGTGAATACCTACAATACTATACCTGAGGAGAGTCAGTTCTCCCTGGACTACCTATGGGCTTCAATGATGGCCATCCCTAAAGAGGGCAAAGACCCCTCATCATGTGCATGCTATCACACCATTTCTTCTCTTAATCAAGACCTGATATTATTGTTCACCAAGAGTCTGGCATCCAGAATGCTTAGTCATGCAAAGAACCGGGCAAGGTTCATGCCCGGCAGGGAGACCAGGGACAACAAGACAAGGGTGCTGAACTGGATTTACCACACTAAATCCCCCAAAAATCGCTCTTATGTTATTGTCTATCAATGTGGGGAAGGCTTTCTACCATGTTGACTGGAAATTCATGGACCAAACCTTGGTACACATAGATCTGAGCCTCCACATGCTGTCATGGATTTGGGCCATCTTTCTTGCCACGCTGCAAATGTATGGGTAAATGACTTTCAGTTGCCCCCCCTACACATTACACACATGTAATGGCACAAGACAAGGCTTTGTCCCAAAAACTACCTTTCTCTTCTTTCCACATTACATGCCATCTTACGCAGATGGGATAAAACTGTCTTCTCTTGGATGGGGCCTAAAAATATTGTGAAAATGAACATACTACCTCTTTCTCTACATTTTTCAATCCCTAACAGTAAAAGTCTGGAATTCCTTTTTCAGGACCCTTTCCTCTAGGCTTTTTAAAATAAACCTCCATTGCCGGGATCTTCTCAATGAATGCCATTGCCGCATTCATTGAGAAGTTTCCCGGCACTGGAGGTTAATTAACCTCTTGTGCCGGGGATCACAGTGGAACTGCAGATGAACTCTCAATGGAGTTTCACTATTGAGATTTCATCTACAGTTCAGTTCCTATGGTCATCGGGCTGATAAGTACCGCCGTGGCCGCATTCATTGAGAAGATCCCTGGCACTAGAGGTTAATTAATTTCTCTATTGAGATTTAATCTGCAGTTCAGGGAATTGAACTGCAGATGAACCCTCAATGGAGAAACTCCATTGAGAGTTCTTCTGCAGTTTCACTGCGATCCCCAAGCACTAGAGGTTAATTAACCACTAGTGCCCCGGGGTCGCAGTGGATTCTCAGGGCTGCAATCATTCTTGCGGTCTGGGAATCCTGTTTGCGATCCCAGGCACTAGAGGTTAAATGGAGACAAGTCTTCCCATTCAAAACCTCTAGTGCTCCCTGATTGGCTGAGGAAAGCCTTCCTCAGCCAATCAGAGAGCACTAGAGGTTTTGAATGGCAACTTTCCGGCCAATGCCTACTGCAGACCTTTGACAGCCTTTAAACAACTGTGTGTAGGTTAAGGGGGGAATCTGACACACTCTTTGTTGTATATAGGTTATTACAGGCCTTGCCCCTGAATACTCATACCTACACTCCTACCTATCTTTTAGCTTGGAAATCAGACCATTGATACCACTTTTGCTTTTTATCAAAAATGTATAAATAAAGATTGTTTAAAAAAAGTTAGGTGAAAGGAGATGATGAAAAAAGTAAGGTGATACAGGAGAGTGGAGGAGAAAAGCAAAAGGGCCTGGGCTAGACAAGCAAGAAATATGGAGATGCTCCACCGAGGAGCAAGAGCATAAACAGCACCACCAGGCAGCTAGTCAAAGGTGGAGGGGGGGTGCATGAAGGGATATAGGTATAAAAAAAAGGCATAAAAAAACAAAAAGTACACATACAATTTAAATTAACAAAATATCAGTGTGTACAAACCAGGTACCATAAGGTCAAAGAGACCAGAAAATAAATGAAAAATGCCACAGGGTATGTGTGATCCATAAGAGAGTAAAATCACACTAAACCTGGAAATAACCCAAAAAAAAGAAATAAGATTGTGGGAAGACAAAAAGGATCCCAGCACAATCATCAAGTTACAGGCAACAAGAAAAAAGACAGATGTCCTCCTTGGTGACTAGGACCACCAAGCACGAATGACCTAGTCCTTTACAAAAGGGGAATTTTTAAGGACGGAGGTGAAAACAAAAGAAGAAAAATAAAAAAAGACGGTTAAGACAAGCAATACTTGTTCAGTCTTTTTGTAGAACAGACTTCAAACTGAAAAATGTCCTTATAACCCTTCTCAGATATAAGTATCCTTCTTCTTCTATAAGTACATACAAGACATTGGGCTAATGGAGTTGCTGATGGCCAGAATAAATGATTCTTTGAATAAGCCCCAGGCGATCTGGTCTAATTGGCCTAACTGATATTTGCACCCATGGTGGGTGCCCGGAAAACACTATACAACTGTAGAAACCAACCCCTTTTTCCTTTTGGTGGTTCTTTTCTGTTTGTATGTTGAGTTTTTGTTTAGTGTTTTTTTCGTTTTTTTTTTCCTTCTTATCCTCAGATACTTACTAAGGGGAGGTAACTGGGAGTGCAGGGGAAATATTAGGGAAGAACAGAGAGGGGGGAGGAGGGGGGGGAGTGGCAGTATTGGCAATTGCTCATTACTTCCTTTACATCTTTAGACAAATCATGAATGTCCATTGTGATCAGCAGGTGCTGTAGGAGAGGCATCTCTCATTTACAGAGCATATATGTTTGAGTGTATTGAGTATTTTATTGCAAAGAGTAAAACCAGGTTTGATTCAATTTCTCTGAGCTGTTGTGTGTGGCTATCAGGTCTTCCATTTCCATTTTATCATTCAGCCAATCCATCCAATGGTGTATGGTGGATTGTTTCCAAAAAGCTGTTACACTGGCTTTTTCTACAGTAAGTAGGTGACTCAGTAGAGATTTATGTCACTTCCTGGACATGGTGGTCACATTTATGCCGAACTATCATCGATGTCAATGCCCGTTAAATGACATATAATTTCTGATACTTTTGACCAGAATGGGGAGGGTGCTGAACATCTCCAAAATGTGTGAAGCCTGGTTCTTGATGACATCACCAGCAGTCTGCATCTGTCTGTGGAGGATTTTATAGTTTGATTCTTGGTATCTAATGCTGATTAAAGCTTTGCGATTGTAGGATTGTTTCAGTCAATTCTGGGGAGAATTCCACTTAACTACTTAGCGATAAATAGCGGATTTTCAGGTTGTATTTCTGCCAGTAGTACATGTTATGCACTTGATATTGAGGACTGACAGATGATTTCTAGTTGTGACGGGGTGTGTTGAAATTGTGATAAGAAGGGTAAGGAGACTGCCAAAAACCTAGGGGGGGGGGTAATGAATGTTCAGCTTGCAAGTCAGCAACAGGTACTCCAATAAAGAAGAAAAATGGTGTGCTCTAAAAAATGTCCTGTTTTGCCTATTTTTTTAATATTGGAGAGAGTGGAGAAGGAGAAGTTGAGCGCTTGAAGAGTTTACCTATGAGTGGGTGGTGGAGAATATGCGAGAGCCCAAAGTTCGGTGACCATGTTATGCCCTGTGATGGTATGGATGAGATGGAGTCTTCCAAGGCAACCCACTGTTTTATATATTTGTGCTCGCACCAATCCATTAGTCTGGCTAGATGTGTGGCGATATGATACATAATGGGATCAGGGAATGATTTAGGCAACACTATAATACACCTATTTATACTGGGTGAGTTCAAGTGCCAGATGAACCTTATAAATTCCTGTCTAAATTTTTGTACAATGTACTTAGAAATGACTATTGGCAAAGTTTGGAATTGGGGATAATATTCATCTTGAGTACATTACATCTGCCACACCAGGAAAAGGTCAGTTGCTTCCATCCTTGTAAATTTTTCCAAATAATTTTACTTAAATACTTACTATAAAAATGTATGTAATTCAGTTCTGCTCTGCGCAAGAGTTTTGCGTTTTGGAATGTGTGTACCTAAATAGGAAAAAGCATATCATGTCCATTTAAAGGGGATCTAAATTATGCCTTATGAAGGAAGGTAGAAAGATTGTCACAGATCCCTGCAGGTCCAGGGGATCTGTGCCTTATTCAGTGTCACCCACTTTACACTCCTCTGCTGCCAGCACCAGCTCTGCTAAGGCATCATCTCTGCAGCTCACTTCCTAGTCCAGGTCATGTGACTCCAAGTCAGCTTCTCCACTACCTCAGAGGACTAGAGTGTTTTGCAGACGCGCTCCCCCTGCTGGTGGAGATGTGAACACCATCAACCTCTAGTCTGCTGGACCCCCTCTGGTGGTAGGATAGAATGCAGCAGGTCACATGGCTCCACTCATCAAAGGCCCTGCCCTTAAAAGGAAGTGAAGGGCAACAGGAAGTTGCCTGAGCAAGGAGTTCCTTTGGCTCTGTATCCAGGTTCCTGTTTGCGTATTCTCTTGCTCCTGATTCTTTGTGTACCGACCTCCGCTTGACCCTGACAACTCCTGATCACTGCTTGCCCTGACCTCTGGCTGCCTGACTACTCTCTGCTCCTTGCTCTGGTACCATGTCCTGTTTCTGCCTGTCAGCAGTCACCTGCCTAGGCGTGAATGGGGCCGCAACCTGGCAGTTGCCCGCAGCACAACATCCTCACCTCTAGAGGCTCTGGGAAGGACCGGGCAGCTGCTTAGATTCTGCGCCCTGTGCACATCTCTACCAACTGAGCTGGTGACACAGAGGGTCCACCAACCTGCCCTGCAGAACCGTGACAGAGATGGACATCGTCTCTGATTTCTGTAGGTTTATTTTGTAATTGGGATATTGTTTCATATGTTTTGATCTCCTTTTCTATATATCGGACCCACTAATTACTCTATACAACCTTTTACAGGAGATCATCTGCATAAGCCACTACTTTTTGACCGTTATCCCGTGTATATTGGGATTAGCTCTGATGCGTCGCAGAAGGGGTTCTAAAATTAGAATAAAAGTTAGGGGGGGAAGTGGGCACCCCTGTCTGGTACCATTAGTAACTGGGAATGGTTTAGATAACAGGCCATTTACTCTTACATTCGCAATGGGAATGGTGTATATAAAGCAAAACTCAATCGAGGAAATTATAGGGTGCACCAATGTACGATAGTAGTAAATTTGTGAAAGTAGTTTTAGGAAAAAAACAATCGACCCTGTCAAAGGCCTTTTTAGCATCATCCGCAAGCAGCATTGCAGGATTTTGCGTATGTATGTAGTCAGTTGGATTAACCCCCCCCCAGCAGTAATCCCGAGTGTGACTCGGGGTGAAAAACACTTGCAAAAAGCAGTACTCCCGAGTCAAAGACTTGTGCCCCGCGCTCCAGCGGCAATCGGACGATCCCGCTATGATGCCGTGTCGTCTGTCCGTCGGGGGGCGTGGGCGGGCAGGAAATTTAAAAGCAGATTACCGAGTAATTTGCTTTTAAATGCCCCCAGGGTCCCAGCCACGCTGCTGCGCCTATTATCAGCTAGATGCGATGCATGGATTTCCCGCTGGCATCACCCCAGAAATTTACTATTGCTGATCGCATCACCCGGAAGATGTGACGCTCGCATCCTCCTGGTGATGATATGTAATTTGCTTTTAATTTTTTTTACAGCAAAAAGCACTACAAAACATATAATAAAAGTACATACATATTTTAGTGCAGCAAGCATCATTACCCATCATTACCCAGTGCCCTGATTTACATTTTGCTCACTATTAGCCCTGACCTTGATCTGACCTTTGACTTGATGACTTCCTGACTGTTGATGACTTATAATTCACTTCCTGACTGTATCAATTCATCACTTTGTCTTTAACCTTGATTGTTCCTGACTGATTGCCATGGCATCCAAAAGGCATCTCGCTGGCGCAAGCGCTGTTTTGGAGGAATTTGAAAGCAGCGATAGCTATTTGGAGTCCCTTGTGGAATCAAGTGATAGTGATTCTCCAGGAAATTTGTCATCGGACAGCGAAAGTGAATTGAGCGACGATTCTGAACCTGAGGTCAGTGCTGTGCGCACATGGTGCTCCATTGACCTTGATGCGCACAAGGCAGCACCGCCAAGATTTCCATTCATTGGCGCACCTGGGATGAAAAATGAGGCCGAATGTGACGACCCCCTGGCATAAATTGTTTTTGACCAATGAAGTTATCGAAAAAATTGTTGCGGAGACAAACAGGTAAGCCGCCTCTGTGTTTGGTAACTTTTTAACTTTTTTGCTATTTTTTTTTTTTTTTTTTTTNTTTTTTTTTTTTTTTTTTTTGCAAACGTGTGCTATTCTGTGTTTGCTAACTTTTGAAATTTATTGCTAATTTTTTTTTTTTTATGCCAACATGTGTGCTGCTGTTTGCAAATTTTTTAATTTTTTTTTTTTTTTGCCAACGTGTGCTGCTCTGTGTTTGCTAACTTTTTAAAAAATGTTTTATGACAACATGTATGCTGCTCTGTGTTTGGTAACATTATTGCAACATATTGCAATAGTGTAGTGTTTACCACACTATAAAAGAACAAATCCTAAAATACCTTTATTTTGTTTTATGCAGGTACGCTGGACAACAACAAGGTGGTCCACACCTGAGGTTTGCAAGAAGCAGAAAGTGGGAACCTGTGACCAAGGATGACATTTGTCTGTTGTTGTGGGCAAACCTGTGCAGAAGTGGTACTGGTCCAAGAATAAAATGATTGCCACTCCATTCTTTTCCACAGTCATACCAGAATAACGCTTTTCCCTCATAATGAAGTACCTGCACTTCGCAAACAATGAAGAATTTGATGAAACTACCCGTCCTGCACCAAAACTGAAGAAAATTTGGGAAGTGTCTCAGATGATTCTACAAAATTTCCAGCAAACCTTTGTGCCAGAAAGAGATGTCGGCATTGACGAAAGTATAATAACTTACAAGGGGAGGCTCAGCTGGGTGCAGTACATTGCGTCAAAGGGGGCCCTGAGATAGCGTGACAAGAAAGATGTGTGCCTGATGAGTACTGTCCATGATGCCTCCACTGTTCTGGTACACACAAATTGTCGGAAAGAAGTGATGAAGCAGGTGGTGATTGACTACAACAACACAATGGAAGGTGTCGACAGAGCTGACCAAGCTATGACATTCTACCCAGTGATGAGGAAACGGCAAAGGAAGTACTACAAAAAGATTTTCAGGCATCTAGTTGAGCAGTGCCTATGGAAGGCCTACATTCTGTACAAAAATAGTCTGAGGCCTGTGAATAATTCAGACTTCATTTTGCAAGTTTCCAAATCCATAGTCAAGAACCACCAAACACCATCAGTGGCTATGAATAGACCTGGACGTTGTGCTTCCACCGTTGTCAACCCAGAATGCCTGACCAGTCGTTACTTTGTTGAATACATCCCACCAACCCAGAAAAAGGCAGCACCTACAAGGATGTGTGTGGTTTGCTGCTCAAAGAATGATGACAGAGGAAGGAAGAAACACAAAGAAACCAGGTTCTACTGTCCTGACTGCGATGTTGGACTTGTGGAGCACCCTGCTTCAAAATCTGCCACACCCGGGATGTCTACTAAAAATGTAAAAAAAAATTTTTCTAAAACCTGCATTTAATTTATAATATTATTTATCATTAATATTGCACCCTTGTTTGGAAAATTTCAGTGAGAAAGTTTTGATAAAATATTTTTTTTTTGATAAAGTACAAACATGTGGTCTATTATTTCATTATTTTTTGTAATTAATAATTAAAATTATGTATTATAATATAATTTATGAATATAGTATATTAAATAAATATAATTAATATAATTAATATACCAGGGAGTTCACCCTAAGAATTACAGGCCCACAATATAAACAAATCATTTCTATGCAAAAAAAATTAGGATCACTTTTTGCATCAAAAATTAGACAGAATTAGAATGCTAGGGGGGTTAAGGGTGTGAATTGTGTTATCCTGGGTTTTCCGAAAAGGTTAAAAAAAAAAAAACACTTTAATCTGGGTGTATATGGGATTGTGGATAGGTGTTAATCTGTGTGCAAGAATACTTGCAAATAGTTTTATGTCCCAATTTAACAATGATATTAGGCGATAACTTGAGCATGAGTTGGGGTCCTTGTTATAGCAGAACTGTTTCATGTGCTCAAAGTGAATCAGCTGGGAATTTATGTGCTTTTGTGATAGCATTATAAGCTTCAATAAAATATAAGAGTCAGCCCATCTGGGCCTAGTGCTTTCCCAGATGCTGCTTTCGATAATGCTGTTTAGAGTTCTTCTGTTGTAATGGGTCTCTGGAGTTGGTCTATGTGTTCCTTTGGGATAGTTGGCAGTTCTGATAATTTAAGATAGTCCTCTATCAAGGCGGTTTTGGAGCTGGGAGTGGAGTGGTCATTTCTTGTGTTGTGGTTGTATAGTGAGGAGAAAAAGGAGTAAAATGATTCTGCTATTGCTGCAGAATTGTGTACCTGTTTTTCTGTGGGGGATATTATGCTAGGTATGTATGTGTGGGAGCATTTTCCCACCTAGTTTTTGCTAGGGCCTTGCCACATTTGTTTGCATGTTCATAATAATAACCCTTACACTTGACTAATTGTTTCTTCACTTTAAATTGACTCATTATTCTGATTTGTTCACTCACATTTAGAAGTCTTTTTTCTATGTCTACTGTTTGCTTATGCTTGTGAATAGTTTCTAATCTGTGAAGTTCTTTGAGGAGAGTTTTTTGCTGCTTCTAGTGGTCTTTATTAAGCTTATGGCCTTGTTGGATATATAGACCTCTCATAAAACATTTATGAGATTCCTAAGGGGTCATTCGGTTAGTAACCAATTTTTTTTGCATTGCAAAGAAGGAGCAAAGCTCAGTTTAGAGGCTTAGAGATTTCAGGCTTTTGTAGTAGCTACAGGATCAGGGCTTTTCTAGAAAGGAGCTTCTTTTGTAGCTTCCAGGAATAGGACTTGGGAGAGGAGTGTGTAGGGTTTACTGTTAGTGATATAGGTGCATGATCAGAAAATGTAGTCACCCCTATGGTGGATGAGGAGATTCACAGGATAGAATGGTGTTTTACCAGAAAGAAGTGTATTCTGCAGTAAGTCTTACATACTGCAGAGTAGTAAGTGTAGTCTTTTGTTGTAGGGTTCATGATCTGCCATATATCTACCAATTGGTGGGTATTAAAGAGTGTCTTCACCTTTCTGAGTAAAGAAAATGGCAAATGTGAGCCCCCCCCCCTAGAGACATCATTTGTAAGATCAATTGCCAGATTAAAATTAAAGTACTCTCTTAAAAAAAATCATTCACCATGTCCAAGAAGCAGCTCAGGAAAAAGACCTTACTAGCTTTTTGTAGATATGTTGTGAACAGAGTGAAAACTTGTACGTGTATGGTCCCTTTTACCATCAGAAATCCACCCTCCAGGTCAGAACATATTGCAAGACGTTGCCATGGTAATGATTGAGCTATCAGGATAGTAACACCTTTAGATTTGCGGTCTGGTGAGGTGCTTTGGTAGGCCAAGTGGAAGTTTCTTTTCCATAAATTTTGTATCTTGTCATATCTGAAATGTTTCCAGTAGGAAAGCAATATGGCACTAGGCATGAGCAAGCAAAATTTGTAAGTTCGATCTTGCGACGAATTGGGCCTTTCTCGCTTACCGAACATTTAACCTCCCAACTGTTAAGCCCTACCTTCGTACGGGCTAAAAAAAGTTGCTCTTTTCGTTAAGCCCGAGATTTTCCGTACATTAAAATCCCCACTTACCCAGGTAAGTGGGGATTTTAATGTAGGGAAAATCTCGGTCCCCCTGTGCTCATCCAGCGTCGGGTTCGTGTTCCAGTGTCGTCCTTCGCCGATCGTCGTCCGTCGGTCTCCCTCTCCAGCGTCGGGTGCCTTCTCGTATACCAGCGGGACCAGGTAAGAAGCCGGCCGGCATCTTGTGTTCCGCTGGCCGGCCGGCTTCTTACCTGGTCCCGCTGATCATCCAGCGTCGTTCTCGTTCCAGCGCCGGGTGATCTTCTTGTGCGTGCGTGCGTGCGCGATGACGTCGGCACATGTGCGGGAAATTCAAATTGAAACTCATTCATTCATTTTGTATTGGATTGAATACAGGAGTTTGTATTCAATCCAATACAAAATGAATGAATGAGTTTCAATTAAAAATAAATACAAAGTATGTATTTTTGTATTGGATTGGATACAGGAATTTGTATTCAATCCAATACATAATGAGAGTTTGAATTTTGTTCTCATTTTGTATTGGATTGAATACAAAGTCCTGTATCCAATCCAATACAAAATAATAGAAAATATATTTATATGGTTTTGTCTATAGGTATGTGACGGACACTAGGGAGGTGTTTTAGAAAAATATATTACTATACAGTATACCGAATTATCGCATTTTCAGTATTTTTCATTTATTTATGTGTTCTTGTTTAAGCTGAATTTTGTGTTTTTCCTTTAATTTTATTAAAAGTAATTTTTTTTTTTTACATGATTGTGTGTTTCAAACATTTTTTATATTCATTATATCTACTAGACCCCTATTCGGACATATTTCTGTAAGTTACAGGTCTACAATTTAAAAAAAAAAATTTAATGAAAACCTGTAACACTTTTGGTACAGAAATCGAGACCTCAGTGTAACGCCCAGGTGGTTAAGCAAGAACAGCCTTGTGATTCGCCATGCGGTCATGTTCTGGACAAATGAATGAGGGAAAAAGCAGGGGGCGGTAACGCCCACTATTTCCAGCACAAATCACGGCTGAGAGCGAATCATTTGCTCCCAGGATGCACAGAAAGGCCCAGCAGCCCAATCAGGAGAGATCTGAGCACAGGCATATATACAGGGTAGGAGGGAAGGGTTAGTCACTCCATCTTGTGTTCTGTATGAAGGAGAGCCGACAGGGACAGGTTAGGAGCCTTCTGTATATCTGTATATATACAGATATAGCAGTTTTTGATGTTACCTGTTCCTATGTACCAAAGAAGCCAGTTTGCTACAGAAAAAAATTCTGTCCTACTCTAAGAAAAATACAGATACTTCAGTGTGTGATACCTCTTGCTATTTACCAAAAAAGCCAGTTTGCTACAATAAAATTTCTGTCCTAAAAAAAAAAAATTCAGCTATTTCAGTGTTTGATACCTCTTGCTATTTACCAAAGTAGACCGTTTGGTAAAAAAAATTCCACTCTTGCTATTTACTAAAGAAGACCATTTGGTTGAAAAAAATTTCTAACCTACTATATAAAAAATACAGATATTTTAGCGTTTCATACCTTTTGCTATTTACCAAAGAAGACTAGTACAGAAAAATTTCTGTGCTACTATTAAAACAACACAGAGATTTCAGTGTTTGATACCTGTTCCTATTTACCAAAGAAACCGTTTGGTACAGGTGAATTTTTGCCGAAATAAGTAAAATATGAGCAGTAGACGCAGGGAAAGGCATGGCGTTGGCTGACCTAACGCATCTCGCAAGGGGCATACTTCCAGGGAGTCTGCCATTGTAGGACAGCAGCAGCAAACTGTTGGAGACAGCAGCACAAGTTGTCAAACAGGTCTGAAATGTGTGCAGAACATCAGTACCCTAATAATCATACAGCTATGTCATGTGGAAAATATTGTTGACTGGGTCTCAGGGGCTTCAAGGTTCTTCTGCAGCAGCAGCAACCAGCACAGCCGTGACGGGCGTTAGCGTGGCTAATTTGCCTGTACCTCAGCAACCAGCACAGCCGTGAGGGGCGTTAGCGTGGCTAATTTGCCTGTACCTCCCGATTGACTCTCCCTTGTTGTTTGACGAACATCCTGAGGATCTGACAGTACAAATTTCAGAGCAGGAGGCAGACTTTGAGACTATTGGAGAGTGTGGTCAGCACTTGCTGGGCGAGGGTTCTGAATCAGTGGCTTCTGAATTCTGGGTTCTGAATCAGATGTTAGCTTAGATAAAAATGAGGATGATGACCCTGATGTCACCTGGGAACCACCAGTGCATGTAGGCTCTAGCAGCAGTTCCAAAACAGATGTAGAGGAAAGGCAGCAGCAGCAAAATACTGGGGATGGTAGGGGCCGCCAATCTGCCTCATGTGAGTCTCAAAGAGGACACAGAGGAGTGGGCACAAGCAGGGGAACAGTCAGAGAGGATGTGACCATGGGGGAGGTGGAGCTGGAGCAGACACAGGGCACCCAGCAGACGTAGAGGCAGGCAAAGAGAGCAGCAGAGTGGTTGCACGCACCTCCCCAGTGTGGTCCTTTTTCACACTGAAAGACGATGATGGGTGTGTAGCAATCTGCATCCTGTGCCACAGGCACATCCGCAGAGGACAGGCCGGATCACATTTGGGTAAAACATCCCTGTTTTCCCACATGCGCAAGAACCACAAACCAAAGTGGGAGCAGTACTTGCATACTCTTGAAGGAGATGCAACCACGTCATCCTCTCTTCTTCCACCTACATTGACTCCTTCTCTACCTCCAACTGTCATTGCTACTACGTCTAAGGAGGTTGGTGCCAGCCAGACTTCTAGCTGCCATGGAGTATCAGCTTCTGCCTGCAGATTTCGTGGCATCAGACGACGATTGTCGCAGCAAGATGGGTACTTAAGTGACCCCTTCAGCTCCCCTTGCTACCAGTCCCTTCAGCCCACTCTACCAGAGTTCTGCACAAGCATCAGGCTATGGGTCCAACCAACAAAAGAGTGATCGAACTAAGTTCATGTCTGGCCAAACTATTGGCTTTTCAGCTACTGCTGTACAGCATTGTGGACTCTTCTCCCTTCCGTACAGCATTGTGGATTATGCTCCCTTCCTTGGCCTGTGCCAAATCCACGTCACAATGGACATCTGGACAACCAGACACTGAGTGGGACGCTACCTGTCCTTCACCGCTCACTGGGTGGCCTTCCATAGCTCAGTGGGCGGTAGTCTGCAAGTGGCATTGCAGTACCTGGTACCCCTCTTTTCGAGACTCCTGAAAGGCCAGCAGCGGAGGGCACTGTGGTTAAGCGGGCACGCTCCCTCAAGCACACGCATTGCCAGGTTGTGCTTAAACTGGTGTCCTTGGGGGAGAAAAGTCACACCGCCAGAGAACTCTTCTTCGACACTGGGGCCAACCTTGTGGCCGCACTGTGCATGGGCTGCATAACACATGTGCCCTGCTTTGTGCACGTACTGAACCTGGTGGTGCAGGACCTACTGGGACAGGCCCACCTGCAGCCATGTACGCCGATCCCCTACTGCCGCCGCGGCGCTTAGCAAGAGGCCAACAGAGGCTGCCACCGCATAGACTCATTTGTGACGCTGTGACTAGATGGAACTCCACCCTGCACATGCTCAAGCGTCTGTGTGAGCAAAAGCTAGCCATCGGCCATTACTTGGTCAGCGTGGTGCATGGAGGCAGTAGGGGCCCTTGGTACAGCAACCCAACTGAACTATTTTACCAGTGACCAGTGGCTGCAGATGGAGACGCTGTGCAAGGTACTGGCCCCTTTTGAGCAGGCCACAAGCGTTGTGGGTCGTGAGCGGTCAGGCTGGAAAGATGTCATACCCATCATCTTTCTGCTTGATAATACCCTGTGTGGGCTGATGGAAAGTGGCGATGGGAGAGGAGGGGAAGAAATGGGGGAGGAGGATTAGGATGACATTTTACTCCATAGCGTACAGCCAGCATCAGGAGGAGCAAGAAGCGACACTGGCCAGCATCAGGATTTTCGAAAGGAGGAGATTATGATGATGATGAGGGAGACCATGATGGAGCTGCTGGACAGGACCCGTCCAACCCGCATTTGTGCTGTCACGCCCCAGGCATTGTGCGGGCGATGGAACAACAGGAACTGCTGCAGCTTGAAGAGGAGAGGAGGTGGGTGATGAAGAGGAAGATGTTTTGGCGCCTACAGAGGGACAGGTGGAGGATGAGCCCAGGGAACCCCTTTTTTATATGTGTGTCCACATGTTGCGATGCCTACAGAGGGATCCTCACATTTGCAGCATCAAAAACCGGGATGATTACTGACTGGCCCCCCCTTCTGGATCACCGCTACAAAGACAAAATGTCACAGTTTCTACCCAACCCAGCGCAGAAGAAAGAAAAGGTGACCCGCCTGAGCAGAATACTATGCGACCGGCTGTGTGAGGAGTTCTGCGCACCACATTCCACACAGGGAGCTCAGGCGGACAATGCCTCCACCGTATCCTCCTGTAGCAGCAGCAGTAGTGGCAGCAGGCCACACACATCAAAAAGTCTGGGCCAAGTCAGGGGGGATTTTCTGGATGCCTTGCGAAACCTGATGCAGCCACCTTAAACAAGTAAAGTGCCGAGGCATAACCATCGAGAATGGAAGAAGCCCATGGTGAATGATTACATTGGCTCTTTTCTGGCTGGTGGTAGTGGTGTTCACGACAGCAGTTATGAGGAGGATGCCTGTCCTGACAGTAGTGACGCCACAGGCTTGAAATCTGCCCGCAGTTGACACCGTGTGTCATCAGGCTTCTTTTGTGCCCGGCATCCAGTGTTCTGTCTGAAAGAACCTTCAGTGCCATTGGCGGAGTGGTCACGGACAACCGATCACATCTGTCACCGAAAAATGTCAGTTGCCTCACCTTTTTGAAAATGAACGAAAGGTGGGTTACTAACAACTACCATATCCCCACTGCAGATGTCTCTGATTGCCTGACACAGGTACTCACTGGCCAACCAAGATGCTGACTATCACCAACACCCTGTCAGCTGAGCCTGCCTCGGTTGAATTTTTCTGCTAGTAATTGCAACGTCCAGGGGTGGCAGGGGTGCTGCTGCCTGTCAGTACTCCATTCACTAAAATTGTACACTTCTGGGTGGCATTGAAGATGCACTACACTCAGCTCTAGATGCCAGTTACCAATGCATTCCCCACTCTGTCTCCGGGCCCACCGCCTCCGCCTCCTGTTATTTCTGCTGCCGCCTATCAGTACTCCATTCACTAAAATTGTACACTTCTGGGTTGCATTGATGATGCAGTACACTCAGCTCTAGATGCCAGTTACCAATGCGGTCCATGCTCCATCTCAGAGCCCACCGCCTCCTCCTCCTGCTGCTGCCGCCTGTCAGTACTTCATTCACTAAAACTCTACAGTTCTGGGTGGCATTGATGATGCACTACACCCAGCTCTAGATGCCAGCTACCAATGCGGTCCCCGCTCCTTCTCAGGGTCCACCGGCTCCTCCTTCTGCTGTTGCTGCCGCCTGTCAGTACTCCATTTACCAAAACTGTACACTTCAGGGTGGCATTGATGATGCACAACACCTAGCTCTACATGCCAGTTACCAATGCTGGCCTCGCTCCTTCTCTGGGCCCACCGCCTCTTGCTTCTCCTCTCGCCTGTTCGTGCTCTATTCACTAAAATTGTACACTTCTAGGTGGCATTGATGATGCACTACACCCAGCTCTAGATGCCAGTTACCAATGCGGTCCCCACTCCTTCTAAGGGCTCATCGCCTTCTACTCCTGCTGGTGCTGCTGCCGCCTGTCAGTACTCTATTCACTAAAATTGTACTACACATTTCTAAGTGGGTGGCATTGTCAATGCACTACACCCAGCTCCAAATGCCAGTTACCAATGCGGTTTCTGCTCCATCTCAGGGCCCACCGCCTCCTCCTGCTGCCGCCTGTCTGTGCTCCATTCACCAAAATTGTATTACACACTTCTGGGTGGCATTGACAATACACTACACCCAGCTCTCCCTGGTGATAGCTGACCAGAGGCCAAACACTGAAACTGTTGCTAGTCAGTTGAGTTCACCCTTTCTCAATGTCCTAATGTTTATGCTGCCTTCTGGACGTGGTTCATCACGCAAAAATCCTATTTGCCTGCTGTCACTTTTCCTGCCATTATCTGGAAAACCACAAGGTCTTTTGGACTTTTGTATTTGTCCCTTGTTGCCACTGTTCTTCTACACATACCTACCAAATTTGGTGGTTTTAACATATATAGGGGCTTTGCTAATAATGTTTAAAGTCGGCCCTTTGAGATTAATGGAATTCGCGAAATCGGTTCGCTGAAATTTCTCGGACCCATCAGAAGTTCAAGGAAATTTTTGCGAGACTGTCAGAGGCCTTCTCGCTCATCTCTATATGGCACTTCACACTTATTTAGGAGAATGGTTCAGCTTTTTTAGGAGAATGGATCGTTTCGTAGGGGAGTTAAGACCTTTGATGTTCAGAGAGGTGAATTGGATGGGAGATGTTGAAAAGAGGGTGTGGAATTTGAAATGTTCCTCAATTGGCTCTTTGCAATCAAACTTATATTTACTACTGGTAATTTTGCTTATTTATGGCTACTCTCCTCTGATGAATAGATCTCCACTCTTGTTATTGCTACAGTACTTTATGTTTGTATAAATTCATTTTAATTTATTTGTAATATTTAGACCTGAATGGTGTACATTAGATATCATTTGTACTGTTGTTTATGTTTTTATGTTTTTTATTTTTCTTTTCCTCTGTAAAAAAATGATAAAACTTTCAATAAACGTTTACAAAAAAAAAATTGATTAGCAAAACACCTGGCTGCTACTTACCCTTTTAATTCCTAGGGAAATGGTAGGGATACATTTCTTGAGAGGAACTAAATTCCTAAAGACTTACCTGGTGGCAGGCACCACCATCTTTTCTTTTCTTACCCTCTGTATTCTGATTTTCAGGCATCTTGATTGGCCGGGATGACCCACCCAATCATTCAGCCCCATCTCACGCAAGGGAAGCTGGGATTGCCAGATAGCCCTGCGCATGCAGATGATTTCTAGCAACAAAAGTCATACATGAATATGCAGCCTTAGGTAGTTTAGGTGCCTGTCTAACTGAAAGAAAAAAAAATGCTCATCTGTCATTGTACACCTAACCCTATTCATTCATCTGTTTTTACCCCTGCAGGGTTGACATTGCATTGAAACAGCTTAGTGAGATCAAGGAACATGATCGAAGGTTGAAAGCACTGGAGACTGAGGTAAATGTACTTAATTATATTCTGAATTTTGGTGAACTATCAGAATATACATGTTTTTTCACAAATCCTGACATAATTGTTAAATAGCTGTTAAAGACATCTCTAACTTAATCCAGGAAGCTTGGATTGAACTAAAATGATAAAACTCTCAAAAGTAGTGATTCTAAGTGGTGGGTTGTGCAGGCAAAACTGGAAGACAGTATTTTCATTTACTTTTAGAGCACAACAGTACAAATCTTGCTTTTATAATATTTTCAAAATCATACATTTACTAATAATTGTTAAAATGTAGTATCTCATTGTTAAACAAATGGGTTTGGGAACAGAAATTTAAGGAAAAGGGGACATATGCAGACATAAATCACTATCTTGATACACCTGCTGTAGTCTTTACCTGTGGCTTTTTTTTTAAACTAGTCTAAAATTACAACTATATCAGAACAAGAATAAAGGATAGAGCCTCGGGACACAGTTCTAATCCTGTTTGGGCTTCCTCATTATTTACCTATCTGGGCTATTTATTTTGGTTGATTGGATTTATTTTTATCTGGATGGGCTTCTAAATTATCTTTAATCCTTGATACACTTCTGCTTGATAGGTTTCTGACCCTCAAAGCATTTAAAATTGGCCCTTTTGTTATTTAGCCCAGTGGTGTCCTGCTGTCCCTGCCCCCCAGCATCGCTACATCTGTCATATGTCATCTTAAAACTACAGGTTCAACTTTGTTATTCTACCTTTATTGTTATAAATGGATATATGATCTTTGCCAATCATTCCTGAGGGAGCAGGAAACGTGTGAGAGGGGTGGTTTATTCAAAAGTTACTGATAATATTGATATCTATTAACCATATCTATATTATTGCGGATTTGTTTTTTAGCACATTGTTTTAAAATGATTGAAATTAAATGTTCCTATATGATTTTATACCCATGAATGTCCCGCTTTTCTGAACCTCTCTGTTCTTGTTCTTCTAAAATAATCCTTGGTTTATGGGATGTGGCTTTTTGTTCCTGTTGACTTGATTGTTTAAATAATTTGGGACCAATACCTTGATTCAGGTATATCAGAACATAATGAAAAATAAAGAAATACTTTGTATTGAGCAAAATGCCCCTAAAAAAGAAAAACTAAGGGGGCACCAATTCAGCTGACATAATGTTCCAGGTACATATGTTTTAACAGCTGTGAATGAGTTTTCTGGCTATACTAGACAAAATAAAAAAGAAAGATGGTGGTGTTTGAAATGTGAAAGAAAAAATTGTTGATGGCGTGTGCGATAATGAGACATTATTGGTTGCATATGGGAATGCATAATACACAGTTAATTATTGGTGTCTGCTATAGGCCCCCCTGGTGCTAAAGGAGAGATAATCCACTACTTGCACAAATAAAAAGGGCTATACACAGGCTGGGATGGTGGTAGTAATTATTATTATTAACCAGCATTTATATAACGCCGAGATGTTATGCAGCTCTTTACAAACTTCGTAGTCATTACACTAGTAGTATAGTACTGGTAGTGATGGGTGATTTTAGCTACCCTGACAAATTACTGGGGTAATGACACTGCCGGTACAGCAAAAGGGAGGCAATTTATACATTTATGACAAGACAACTTTGATACAGTTTATAGAAGCCCCAGCTAGAAATGATATTCTAATAGACCTAGTATTTTCAAACCATGCATAGCTCATAACAATGTACATATAAAAGAAAATATGGGTACAAGTGACTATAATATGATTTCATATGTATGATGTATATTTGATTTTCCATTGTTGAAGGCAGCTCTCTGCATAGTTTGGACTTGCAGGGAATATTGTTCCTAAGGAACAGAAATGGAAACATTTTGAATCCACTTTACACAAACACATTGCAAATTATATTCCTATGGCCAGTAAGTTTAGGAGGCAAAAAGTACAAATTTTTTGTCTCATAGCTAATATTAAAAAGACATAAAGAATAAGAAAAGGACGTTCTAAAAATATAAAAATTAAGGATCACATTAATCATTTGAAAATTATTAAGAAAACTAAAAAATTTAAAAGAGAAATCAAATGTGTAAAATTCAAAACGAAAGACAGATTGCAAAAGATACAAAGGCATACTCCCAATTTTATTAAATATAATTAAATTTAAAAGGTAAGGTCTGAGCATGTAGGCCCCTTTATAAGATGATGATTGGTGATAAAAAAAAAAAAAAGATTTTCTAAACACTTTTTTTCAGCTCTGTGTACACAAAGAAAAAAAGATGGAACACAAGTGCAAAAAAGAAATGGCATTGTCACAGCCTTAAACAAACTACAGTGGCTCAAAACTGATATGATAAAGCAACAGATAAAATTACGGTTATTAAACCACCAGGACCTGATGAATTTCACCCATGTGTCTTCAAAAAGAGCTGAGCTCTTTTATTTCAAAGCCACTGTTTCGATATTTTAGAGACTCTTTAATCACTGGCATAGTAACAATGGACTGGAGTAAGACCAATGTGATACCCATCTCTAAAAAGGGAGCTAAATCATTATCCACTAAATACAAACTGGTAAGTTTAAATTCTGTTGTTGGAAAGATATTAGAGAGTTAAGCTGCGTACACACGTCCAATTTTTATCGTTGGAAATGAACGACGAACGAACGACCGATTGTCCAAAAATCGTTTGTAAAAAAAGTAACCAACGACGCCGACGAACGAGGATAGTCATTGGAAATGAACAAACGGACCGGCGGATCAGATTGGACGACGATCGTTGACCATCTGTCGTGTGTACGGTCGTTCAGTGATCGTGCATGTTCTGAGCATGCGCGATGAACGAACATTTGATCGATACAGGCTGTATTGTGTGTGTGTGTGTGTCAGCGCTGTACAATAAATAGGGGTTGCAAATGACAGACTAATACAGACAGTGATACAGGAGGAGAGGACCCTGCCCCGAAGAGCTTACAATCTAGTAAGATGGGTTTTAAGACCTCTGTTACATGTTCTGTAAACACATCTTGCTTACAGCTGGTGGCTTCTATCAAGTTGATCATCTGTAGGGGAGAAAAACCTTGTCTGCTACCTTTCTCCTCCTACATTTGTAGCATAAAGGTATTTCCTGACTGTGGATAAAGTGGTAATCCCTAGATATTGGTCCCACCATCTAATAAGGAAGGGCTGGAGGAACTGTAACACACACCCCAGTTATGTTATTATAGTTGGTTTTCTCTGTCATTTGTTATTCTTCTTTTATCATTATTTATAATAGTGTTCTGTGTTGCCAAGGACTTTAATTCTTTATTGTATTTGGCTGCACTTAAAGCACCATGTACATTGGTATGCATGGGTCCGTCCATTTGTTTATTTTTTGCACATTGTTTTTACACCAAAACCAATAAACATAATAAACAATAAAAAATACTGAAGAATGATACAAAAACGCAGAATGTATGTTATCTTGAGATATGGCCAATCAGTACCAGTATGCATTTTTATTTATATATATATATATATATATATATACAATGAAGTAACTGGATGGTATATTTTTAATATATTGTGAATTCACAAAATATTTGCAAGTGCAAAAAAAATTACTATTTTGTTTTTTAACATAACCCTTACTTCCCATATTTGTGTACCTCTTAGATATATTAATCTGTCAGTCAGAGAAAGTCATTTCAAGCAGAGAGCTCAGTGTTCCCCATCTCAGGGACCCCATTAAGGATTAAAAAAAAATCAAAATCAGTCAAATCAAAGAGGTGTGGCACATGGTTACCCATTGCTAGGGTGAGTCCTTATACTCTATGTAGAAAAAGTGGGTGGAAAGAAAGCTGTTGATAACAAGTCCAGGTGTTGTGATGATAGTGTCAAGGTAAAGATAATATGGTAACCTTAAGGTTTCATTGCAATCAAATGTCAGGTCCTGTCCTGTCACTTTCACCTACGCAACATCTCCAAAATCCGCCCCTACCTGTCCCCTGAGACCACCAAACTCCTTGTACATGCTCTTATCATTCGTTATCTGTATGTACAGGATCGGTGCTATACGATCGTTCGCAGATATCGTGCAGGATCGTTCGTCGTTCGTTTACAAACGATAATAATTGGAAGTGTGTACGTAGCTTTACACACAGAAGAGTTTTTGCTGGTAAATAATATTGTGATAGTCAGCATGGTACCATTTTTTGGTTTGCAGATGCCACCAAACTATGTAATTGAATAAAGTTCATACAAGCTGTACATAATCTGTACATAGACCTGAATGCATTGTTTTAATTAGGCAAGTAGCAAATCACATTTATTTTTGATAAATGTAAAGTTATGCACTTGGGGCTAACAACATGCATGCTTCATACGGCCCAGAGAAAATCATCCAGGGAGTCAAAAATGGAAAAGGATCTGGGGGTTTTGGTAGATCGTTGTCCTAATAATAGAGACAATGCATGCAATGCGATGGTCTATATTGAGAACTTTCATTCCTGCATATTCTGTGAAAATTTGGATAAGGTTCCCTCTGGAAGCAGCTTTAGCATGTTTTATTAACTGCTTTAAGCAAAAGCTGGATAATTTTTTAGAAGCACATAATATAACTGTGGATATGAATATAACTGTAATACAAGACTATTCATGCAGTGAACATCTGATTGCCCATCAGGATCAGCAAGAAATGTATTTACCCCTTTTTGAGTAAATTGAACCACGTTTCATTTAGGGTTTTGCCTTCTTCTGGATAAACTATGGCTTCAGAAAATGTTCAGACCCCCTTCATTTCTATGATGTTTCTGCATCTTGATTGGAGCAAATCTCTGTTAAATTAAGTCATGAAGTCAAAGGAAGGGCATGCAGAGCTCAGAGACAATATTGTTGCAAAGCACAGATTTAGAAAAGGCTAAAAAATCTGCTACACTGATGGTTCCCTAGAGCACAGCAGCCTTCAAAATTCTTAAATAGTTTGACACAACCAGGACTCATCTAAGAACTGGCCATCTAGCCAAACTGAGCAAATAAACCTGAAGAACATTAACAAGAGAGGTGATCAAGAACCAGATGGTAACTGTGACTGATCTCCAGGGATCCTATGTGGAGATATTGGTTTTATGGCAGAATGGCTAGGTGGAATCTCTTCCTTTTCATGTGCAAAACACATGAAAGCTCACTTGGAGCTTTACTTCAAGTCCCCTGTGAGGAACAAGATTCTCTGGTTTGGTGAAAACCAGATGGAACTGTTTGGCTTTAATTCTAAACTTTATATTTGTAGGAAACCATTCACCACTCACCACCTGCCCAATATCATTTCAACAGTGAAGCATGGTGGTAGCAGCACCATGTTGTGGGGGTGTTTTTTAGCAATGGGGACTTGGAAACTGGTCATAGCCCATAGTTGAGGGAAAGCTGAATGAAGCAAAGTACAGAGATATCTTCAAAACCTGTTGCTTGGGACCTTCCAACATGACAAATATCCAAAGAACACATCGAAGACAACACAGGAGTGGCTTAGGGACAACTCTGTGAATGTCCAAAAGTGCCTGAACCGAAGTACTACGTAAAGGTTCTGAATACCTATGTTAATGTGATATTTCATTTTTTTCCTTTTAATACATTTACTTTTTTTATTAGTTTTTATTGGGTTTTATAAATAGAATATAAACATATAAAAAAGAAAAATGTTTACATTTGTACATAATGTGATAAGATGAAAAAGTAAAAAAAAACACAGTTTAACAAAAGAAACACAGTATAAACATAAAAGGGGTTCACTGTCCATGTCTTCATATATAAACTTGCAGATTTATATGAAATAAAGTAAATAGAAATAGGTCAAAAGAATTATAATTAGCATTAACCAACTACTGGAAATAATGTTGATGATGCCCATTGGGTATTGAACTTTTTAAAAGAAAAATTACTAACACCAAAAGCTTTTTCGTGATAATACTGTAGATTGACTTTCTTTATCATATCTGATATTATAATGGGTGTATTTTGATTCCATTTACTGACAATGGGTAATCTAGCTGCTATTAATATATGAGTGATTGTAACTTTATGAGCTAAGGTAAATTTTTCTATTCCTATATTTAGGATAGCAAGTTCAGGGTTTACTGTCCCATATAAATGAACATAATATTTTTTTGTAAAGTTTTACAAAAATTAGATGGAATGATAATGGAAATTGTTTGAAATAAGAAAAGTATTTTAGGTCATATTACTATTTTAAAGGCTGCTATTCTGCCCATCCAAGATAGTTCAGCTTTGTCTATTTGTTTCTTCTTGAATTTTCTTAATTAGAGGGAAAAAATTATTCTTATAAAGATCAGCACTAGGGTATGATAGGGCATTTCCTAAATATGAAAGGGTGTTTTGTACTGGAGTGAAAGGAAATGTTTCCAGTATGCGTTTTTGCATCCTATGTGGAATACCTAGATTTAATTTATTACATTTAAAAAGATTTATTTTATAGTAACTAAATTCTGTTATAGTAGACAATAATGCAGTAATAGATAGGATTGGGTCAGTCGGCTTAAGAATTACGTCATCCGCAAAAGTCCTGTATGTCATCTTGGATTGTTATCCTTTTAATTTTATCATTAAGTCTTATTTTTTGTGCTAGAGGTTCCATTGCCAAAGAGAACAAAACTGGTGGGGACAAAGGATACCCTTGCCTTGTCCCATTAGTGACGGGAAACGCTGGAGAAAGCATACCAGACATAAAAAAAATTGTGCTGTGGGTATTGTATATAAAGCCATAATGGCAAAAAAATTTGACCTCCAAAACCAAATGCTATAAGTGTTTCTTTAAGGTACTTCCAATGAAGGCGATCAAACGCCTTTTCGGCGTCTAGAGTAATAAAGGTCGATTGGATTTTATGAAAATCAGAGTGTTGCATCAAATTAAGCATACGGCGTGTCCCATCTGGGGCTTGTCTGCCTTTAATGAACCCTACTTGGTCTGCATTGATAAGTAAGGATGTGATATTAAGAAGCCTCTGAGCGATAATTTTTGCATAAATCTTTATATTGTTATTTATTAAGGAGATTGGTCTAAAGTTTTGTACGTGTGAGGCATCTTTTCCAGGTTTAGGAATTGTGATTATTAGTGTTGGTCGAATATCTCACCATTCGATTCGACAGCTATTCGACCGAATAGTGATAAATTCTCTGGGTGATCAAATGCCGAATTCGAACACCATTGAAGTCAATTGTGCGAAAAGGGTCTTTTAAGGGCTGCAAGAGCATTCAGATTACTCTTGCAGCCTTTTACTAGCTGTATGTGTTGTTGGATAGTTTCTCTATCCAACAACACATCTGGTTGATCTGGTCATCAAGTTGTTTTAATAACTTGAGCACGAGGAGGGGTCTTTACCCTCTTTTGGGAGAACAGTGATTATGGGCCCTGAGAGTATCCTAGGGCATCTTGTTTCCTAGTGCCAGGGAGTTAAAGGCCTCTATTAACTACGGTTCTAATTTATCTATAAATGTTTTGTAGAAGGCTAAAGAAAGGCCATCTGGGCCTGGCGCTTTACCCAATGAAGTAGTTTTAATTGCCTGTTTTAGTTCTTCTGGAGAAATGGGAGCTTCTAAAAGTTCTCTGTTTTCGGGGGTTATAGAAGACATTTCAGACTCTTCTAGGTATGCTGTTATTGCTGAAATACTATGTTCAGGAGGAACCGAGGGAGAATGCTTGGGGAGTTTGTAATGTTCCGAATAGTAGTTATGAAAGGAGTCTGCTAAATCTTTAGTGTGGATTTTTTTTTTACCGAACTTGTTCGTCAAAAATGGCACAAATGAACGGGTCCTTTGCTCTCCAAGAGTATTGGCTAACATGCGGCTACTCTTATTACCGTACTCATAGAAAACCTTTCTACATTTTGCCAAAGAGGCCTTAGCTTTGCCCAGGTATGGGAATGACAGTCTCTCTCCTAATGCATGCAGTTCCTTAAATTGATCATCATCTCTGGATCTTTTGTGTGTAAGTTCCAGATTTAGAGTATCTATCCTCTTTTGATGAGATTTTTTTAGTCTAGACCCATGTTTTATGAGGACCCCCAGAATTACTGTTTTGTGAACCCCCCAAACTATCATGGGATCAGAATCCGGTGATTTATTTGTATTAAAATAATGTGAAAGTTCAGATGAGACTTCCGCCACTACCACCGCATCTTGCAGGAGAGATTCATTTAACCTCCCTGAAGGTTCTTTTCTTTCTGGTTTTATATGTTGAAAAGCGGTACATTGTTTTTCATGATTTTTTTTTTCAGTATAATATAATAGTATGAGTACAATAAAGTTTGAAACACAAAATCATGTAAAAATATTAAACTGAATAAATTAAAAAATCTATATATTTAAAATAAATTAAAATACATGTTATATTTATACTAATATATATACTGTAAAATAAATGTTCTTGAAAACAATGTACTGCTTTTACACATATAAATCCAATGTATTGCATTCAATACAGTTATGGGACCTTTTAGAAGCTCCCATTTCTCCAGAAGATGGACGACGCGGGACGCCGGCAGATCAGGTAAGGCTCTATTTACTATTACCTCCCATAGGATTATCTACCCCGAGTGTGACTCGCGGTTACCGCTTTTAGCAACTTTTTTTTTATCCCAAGTCACACTCGGGGTTACCTCTAGGTAGGTTAAACACCATCTCCACACTTTGGAGTTGTATGGGATAGATCAATAGCAAGAGTAATTGGAGCATGATCGGAGAATGTAATAGAGTCAATGGAGCATTCCTTAACTCTTAAGATCTGAGTGGGTTGGTCAGAAATGATCTATCCTGGAAAACATGCGGTGGGGGGGGAGGGGGGAGTAAAATGTATAATCTTTTTCAGAGGGATGGAATAAACGCCACAAATCCATCAATTGATATTTAAATAGACATTTGAGAGCTCCTCTATTGAATCTCTGGGGAGTGTTAAGTGGACGTTGAGAGGCTGACCGGGTCTTGGGGCAAAATTTAAATCTCCACCTTAATCAAGAGGTACCCTCTTTAAAAAAAATCTAGTTGTTCCAGTAGACGTGTTAGGTAGGTGTCTGGCCAGTGTTGGGCAGATAAATGGCTGCAAATGTGACCAAGTTGCTATCCAACAGACCTTCAGGAAAAACAAATCTACCTTCAGCACAAACCCTCTTCTCTTTTAACTGTCAATAAATGGAGGAGGAGAGTAAAATACTCACACCCTATGTCTTGGAATCCCCAGCACAGCTGTGGTATGCCAGTGGGAAATTTTCTATTCGTAAGGTTTGGAACCTGATCACCTCGAAAATCGGTTTCCTGGTTCCTCTGTCTGTGTAGATCTGCCAATAAAGTAGAGCATTTCTCTGGGGTGTTAAGCCCTTTAACATTGAAAGAAACAATTTTAATAATGGCCATATTGAACAGGGAGGAGAAAAAAAGGGGGAGTCAATGAAGGATAGGGGTATCGAACAGGATTATTCCGAATAAAAATAAATTAAAAAGAAGAAAAAAAATTGGGATTCAATAAACACTACTTTGTTGAAAATATCTCCTGATAGTGAAATACTATATATTTCCAATGGCAAAAGTAGTAAATAATTCCAAATGAAAAAGTAAAAATAGTTTAATGACACCAAGTTACTGTGTCAATTCCCTTGAAGGGGGTAGCTCGGCGAGGTGGAGGCTAGCTCCCACTCGTCGGGCCCTCTATTCTAACATAATATATGTTTGTAAATTGTTAGCTTATGATTTATGGGTGGGGAACGAAAAAACCATAACAAAAATATGCAGAAACTTACATTCCAAATCACTCGCATCTAAGGATGTTAGCATAAGGAAACACTAAACAACCAGCAATTAACTGTAAACAATATACAACTTATATAAAGTCCACAACACCTATGGGTGTTCAAACTTGTAAGAGATATGCATCTGTATTGGGCCAACTCAGGTGGGATCCAGGTTCAAATGTACTTAAAAAGGTTGCCACGTCCTTCAGATTCTGGAAGGTTGCTGATTTGTTTCCCCTTTGGGCTATTAATTGGAATGGAAAACCCCATTAGTAACGAATATTCTTGTCACAGAGGAGATCCAACAGGTGCTTTAGGGCTCTTCTGAGATTAAAGGTTTGGCTGGAAAGGTCCATGAGAAATTGGATTGGTTTCCCATTAAAAGTAAACTCTTCTTGATTTCTGGCCTCTATCATTATAGCCTCCTTTAGGTGGTATTAATGTATTCTGCGCAGGACATCCCGGGTTCTGGCCGAGTCCTGACTTTTGAGTCTCCCTTTGTTGGTAATGATTTTAAATGTTCATCTCTGTCCCAGTTATCCTTGAATCCAGATCTCCTGGACTCTGTGGGTGGTGATCTCTTAGTCTAATTCTTCAGAGGTAGAAGGGGCAGGCATGGAAGGGCTTTCTTGAGAGATCACTGTAATGTCCATTTCAAATGAGAGGCCTTGAGAAAGAGATTGGCTATTGCTGGAACCTTCTCCATGTCTGCCAGGTGTTCAAGAGCGTGACAAAAAAGTGCCAATCACCTTTTTGTTGGAAGATTGGTAATTTGGTCTGTTTTTGCTCATGGTATTGCAAGTTATGGCATCTGGTAATAATAAGATGGTCCCCCTATATCTTGCACAATTGAGGACACAAAACTGTGTTGGGAGCTCTCTTCCTGTTAGATTACATCATAATGGCAGCAGGATATAAATGCCAGTGATGTGAGTCAGCAGATGAACAGGTTGAAGTAAGTGAGCAAGCAAGGTCAAAGTACAATCTGTTCAGGGATACCAGGAAATTCCCTTCAAAACCTAATGATATTGGTAAAAGAGTTAGGCTGTTAAGAGATCAGATTTCAACCAGTATAAATCAGCTCTTCTTTTTGAAATATCAAAAATGTAAAGCTTAGGGAAATAAAATTGCCATGTAATGAAACTGGAGTTCAGGATATCTGGCAATTAATCTAAAAATTATGAAATAACACATAAATTCTCCACAGACTTCATATATACTGATCTAAAGATGCAGGAGAACTTTTCAGTAAAAACATGTTGTAAAAGAAGCTTGAGTCACCTTCAGGGTTGGTAGGTGCACAAAATTTAAAGGAGCAGATGTACAGAGTCAGAATCCAGTCAGTTGATCCTGTCTTCTCTTTGTAATATATATGATATAAGGCTCAGGGAAATAAAATTACAATAAAATGAGACTAAATTTCAGGTTGTCAGGAAATCCGGTATGTTATTAGGGAATTTGTACTACAGGTATTTTCCCCCAATGCACCAATATATTGATCCAAGAAAGCTGGAGAATCTTTCAATGAAGATTGTGTTTTAAAATAAACTTTAGTCCCCTTCTCTTATCAGGATGGAGTTAGATTAAAACATGAATTTATTATTCAAGAAAAGGATGCCATGTGTCCAAGATGGCCGTCTGATTTCTTCTGGTTACCAAATGCTCTATGTAGTGGTCTTAAGGGGTTAATCTTTGAACAGTCTCCTCAAAACATCAAAAAAGCTTACTTTTTTAAGTTACCAAGTTTATGATACAAACTGCAGGTTAGGTTAATCCCTAGTCTAGAGTGCCTGGCTTGGGAGGATGGCTATTGATTGTAAAGCCACGTGGCAGCAGCCCAAAGATGGCGACCAGTGAGAAGCTTATTAACTGATCAGCAGAACAGAGACTCAGGGCAGCCTTAACAAATCCAAGGGCAATCTTTTTATCAAGTGTCCCCCAGCACAAGCTCAGTGTACATCCAGTTAAGGATCTCCTGTCAGCAGATTTAGTGTCTGGCTATCAGCCAGTAGAAAGCTAAGTGCCACGCATATGGTGATGTCTCCTGTCTTGGCTGCACTCAGGATTCCATCAGCTGGCTCACCCCTGCACGAGGCTGCAGTCTCCAGCGGCCGACTGCAGTGCTCCTGGATAGCAGATGAAAGTCCCTGACCTCCGGGATCACTATCCCCGCAGGTAAGTATCAGAGCTGAGTGGAGCTCTGTGTAGATGCGTCTTCTCTTGGTGACTTCTCCCCTGGGAAGTCTAAATTTGATGTTGTTTCTACGTGATCTGTCTTCTAGATCTGCGTGTTTTGTTTGTACTTGCTCTAACTTTTCCAGAACTTCATTGTGGGAGTCCACTAGTTTATTATGTGCAGAGGGGTAGTCTCCCATCCTGTTTTCTATGTGACTGACTCTGTCTCACCCACTTCTTGTAGGTCTCCCTTAAGCTGTTGGAATAGTGACAAAAAGTCATGGAACTTCTGAGAGAGTCTAACATTTCCTTCAGTGTGGTATCTGATATGGGTTGATCAGATGTGGGGTAGGTAGCTATTGGATCTGATAATAAAACCCTCTGCCATATTGTCATTATGGTCAATAAGAGATTTTCTACCTTGAGAGTCTTCTGTAGTGGAGAGTTATACCCTTGATTTTTCAGGGCTTTTGCTGGAAGTTGAGGATTAGGAAGTGCCCTCTGATATTCTGTCTTTCTGTGGGGATTGCGAGGCTCCAGTGGATTCGGACAAATTGAAAGAAGAAGCCGCGCAGGAACCTGTAGTGAGGCCGTCGGGCCATCTTGAAAACACCGGGGCTGTCTGGAATTAAAAAAATCCGTCAGCTTCCTCTGTGCTTTGGGACCTTTTCTCTTCCCCATCTCTTCTCTGGTGTGTTGGGAGCTAATATGAGTAAAAATCCATCCTGTTCGGCTTCCGGCCACACCCCTTCCTTTTTTAATCCATTTACAATACTGTCTACTTTTTACTTTGTGGGGTATGATTTTTAATTTTCAATAACTGTGTTTTTTTGTAATGGTAGCCTATTTTTTTCCCAGTACGTTGCCATAGAAAAATGATCAAGCAATTGACCTTCCGATTCACCATTTTTTTCATGTCAAGTTCTCTCAGTTGAGCTCGTAAGTGGTTACTCTACTAAAAAGAGTGACAATGCAGTGACCCCATTTATGAGCTTTTCAAAGAGTAAATTTATGAGAGACCTTATTGTCTGAAAATTATTCTTGGTTAACTATAATGTGTTTTTGTAGTAGTAGGTTAACATTTAAATTCTAGCAATTTTTTTCAGTACCTTTGTTACTACTTATCTCAGAAAGACAATAGAAGCTTGAATATGATTGATTCCCTGAAGTGGTATTTTCTACATGTAGATTCCAATTATTTTTAACCACATTCTTCAAGATCTACAAACAGATCCAATGATTACTGTTTGTATCCATATTTTTTGCAAATGATAATGTGCAATACAGCACGGCCTTTACATTCCGTGCTTCTAATCAATGGCTTTTTGTTTGTATGCTGTACCTTTTGGTTTCTCACTGAATACCTGAATCTTGGTGGGCCAGGTTCAAGGAACATTGCTGGTTTAGGATTTCAGAGACTGTTTTTATTCTGTCTAGTGATGTCCCTGATCTGTAATGCACCATTTTCTGAAGTAAAGAAGGAAATCACTGGACACTACGTAAATTTTAGTTTGTATCTATTCTTTATGTTTAGTATGTATATTACTTATTTTATGTCCGTTTGTCATGTTAGATTAAGATAGCCATAGTTGTTTACAAGTTTTTGAGATTACATTGTGGTACAAATGAACAAAGTGATTTTATGGCTATTGCTAACAATTCATAAGTACAACAATGCTGTGTTACCAATCAAATATAATATGTGAATTGGATCTTTAGTCTTACTAGACAGAACTCTCTTTTTACAGCTAAGGACTACGATGTATATCTGTGTATAGGTTGCAAAATTTAATTGGATAAAAAATATTAATTTGTAATAGTCAGGTTAAGGTTTCATTATTTGGTAAAGATGTTGTCTGTTATCATTGGATTGTACCAAGGGTAAAGCTACGTACACACTTCCAATTATTATCGTCGGAAAACGAACGACGAACGTTCCTGCACGATATATACGAACGATCGTTTAGCACCGATCCTGCACATAGAGGTAACGACACGATCGTTCGTAGATATTGTACACACAATAGATACGATCGTTTAAGCGATAGAGAAACTATGTGCACGACAGGAAAGTGAACGGACGTTCGTTCATCACGCATGCTCTGAATATGGACGATCAACGAACGACCGTACACACGAACGATGTTCAACGATCGTCGCCCAATCCGATCCGCCGCTCCGGTCGTTCGTTTCCAACAATTTTCCTCGTTCGTCGGCGTCGTTGGTTACTTTTTTACGAACGATTTTTTGCCCAATCGATCGTTCGTCGTTCGATTGGAACGATAAAAATTGGAAGTGTGTACGCACCTTTAAGCACAGAAAGCCAAAAGCTTGGAGATTCAAGATTAAGATAGTCATAGTTGTTTACATTTATAATACACAATTTGTTAGGTTAAAGCTATGATGAGTATTATATGAAAAAGAAGAAAATATAAGGCACTTACATGTCACACATATTGAGTACTAAGTGGACTATGAAAAGGTATATGGAGTTAAGGAGATATTGGTCCCTAATTGAAGTCTAAGGGGTATCAAAGCCTATTTGAAGTCAAATTCAATACTGTACAACTAAGTTACCTAAAATATTTTAGGTATAGCCAAATAGGAGGTTTATACTTACTCAAATGACATTTACCACATAATGTTAACAGCAGAGGAAATTGAGGACAGATAAACCAGGAAAGGTCCCTAGTAGTGGAAAGTAAAAAATATATGAATCAATATATAAGTAGGTAGGGGATAAATATACAGGTATAATGTTTTTTTTCTGGATGAAATATATATTTACCACTTTACATACATATATGCTATCTGTAAAGTGGTAAATAAATTTAAAGTTTACCTTGGGAATGGTAATGTATAGGGAGTTGATTCCAATGGGGGCAACAGTCCTGGATGAGTTGTAGCTGTGAAGAAGCAGCTGAAGGGCTGCCCCAGTTCTTTTTCCTACCTGAAATAGGTGAGGAGAGAGCATCTATGCCTAGCTACTGTGCATGCGTGGGATTCCCCAACAGCACAAAAATCTATTTCCCTTCTCATAGTGGTCTCAGTCTCTCCTCTGCTGCCTGTCTCTACACCTAAGCTTCCCTCCTCCTCCTAAAGTAGGGTGACTGAGGACCGTGATCTGATAACACCTCCAAGGCTACTGAGCTATGGCCCCGGGGTTATAGCAGGGGGGTACTCTGGTGAACATCAGGTGTCACTTAGACTCTGTGCCTCAGATAATCCCATTCTACCTACCTGGAAAGACCCTAACACTGTTCTTCACCATTTGGAGTTTTTTTAAGTCATCTCTGCATGTATACCTACATTTCTGCATGTACACCTACAAGACTGATGGATCCACAAGGAGATTCCATCTTGTCCTCCATCACATTCAGTTTTATACACTACTTAGATGGACACCTGGGGGTCCCTGGGGGAGCAAATTTTACTGGGACACATGACTCTTAATGTTACTTCATTCTATAGCCTCCATTGACCTTCTAATTACTTCTTTTCTCATACCTTTTAGACACGCATAGCTCCAAGATTTTTCTAGAGCTGCCCCGACCTGGAATGCTCTTCTTCATCGGCCAGGGCTTGCCTCTACTTTCTGCTCATTTAAAAGAGCACTCAAAACCCATCCTTTCAAACTTGCCTACTCATCTTCTTCTGTCTCTAAAAATAACCCTCACTACTTACTGTCACGGTGCTGCAGGGCAGGATGGTGGACCCACTGTGTCACCAGCCCAGTTGGCAGGGTGCAGAGTCTAAGCAGCTGCTAGGTCTTCACCAGAGCCTCTAGAGGTGAGGGTGTTAGGCGGCGGGCAACTGCCAGTTTGCGACCCTCGTGTAGTGCCCTCAAATTTGCAAAGTCAAATACCCTGTTTTTTCTGAATTCGAACAGCCCCATAGAGAATGAATGAAGATGGCAGTGAGTAGTACTGTAATGCGCCTGGGCACACAAATCACAACCAACTCCTGGTATCCTTTTAACAAGCTTTATTGCGTAATCCACAAACAAGCCAAGGGTCATACACAAAAGGTCAGTCCGATAAAGTGCAGTACAGATGGATAAGGCAGATGATGTGGTCAGGGACAATCTGAAGTCAGGGCAGCAGAGTTCATGCAAAAGTCTGAAACAAGGCCAGGTCGCTGTTGGTAACAAGTCTGAGCTGGTAACAGGACAACAGAAGTTTAACAGGTAATCCAAACACAAGAGCGCACTCAAGCACACTGTTACACAGAGACTATAATGAGCAATGGTGTGCATGACAGCTTTTCAATAAACAGGCAGAGTGCCCAATCACATTGGCCTAGCCACCTGGCGCTACGATTGGAGGAACATACTAATTAACGAATCCATAATAATTAACAAATTCAGACTAAACATGCCCTGCCCCGCAGCAAGGCAGCCGACTGCCTCCCTCCCCCGGGGTACAATAGGTGCGCATGGTAGCGCGCACACCATTTCCAACAGGACCCCTGGAAGTGCTGTGCTATGCACACCTGCAGGAGTGCTGAGGGCGAGTGCAGCACTGTCCACGTCTGCAGGGGATGCCATTTGGCTGAACAATAGTTCGTCCAGAACGAATCCCTCCGCCAGTACAAGGAGACACGCTGCAAGCAGAGCAGCGACGGCCTCGACTATGCTGCCTGCTGCAGTAGTCTCTGCCTCCCTGCCCACGATCCCTAAGAATGCCGCAGACTCGCCTGCCAGGTAAGTACCTCACAGGTACTACACTGCTTACTGCTGCATGCTGTCAAATTTAAAATGTCCAATGTGCTGTGGAGTGAGTGGCTGGCAGGGTGCCATCCGTAGGTCGCCTTGCACGATCACTCAATCCCTAAGCAGGTCTGAACCTCCCTAATGTAGGGTTGGTTTTACTGCCAGATATGCATGATTTGGTGACTGTGGAAGGCTCTTTTTAGCTGTTTGAGCATGGGAAAAGGAAAAGAGAACCTATGGGAGGTAATATTGGTTCAGAAGTGAAATTAAAATTGCCTTTCAAAATCGTGGTCCCCTGACTGAGTAAGTGGATTCGGGGTGTACTCTAGAAGAGAGACTTAGCTTGAATTTGGGAGAGATAGGGCATGAAAATTCACCCCTTTTCTCACTGCGCAGATCTTTTAATGCCCACAATAATTAGCCAGATAATATACCAATGGAAAGGCACTATCAAAAAAGGATTACATTTTTATCTTAGGTGGGTTTTCTGGAAAAACACTGCCAGTCTTCTGTTCAGGAACATTGTGAGACCCTTGACTTTAAGAGATACAATACTGACATTATTCGAAGTGACTAAGCAGCCCCTATCTAGTGTGAATTTAGAGTAAAACTGGGATATTCACCATAGAAAGGGTGACAAACTAATAGCTCTTGGGATGATGAGCCAATAATGTTTCCTATCATAAACCAGAAGGGTTAGAAAAGGGCCTATTGATGGAAAGTGCAAGGACATAATGACGCAGGAGGGCGCTGCGAAATCTAGAATAAACCGTTGACCTGAACAGAACCCCTCAAAGATCCAGTAAATACCAGTATGTAATTCCACAATGCAAATATAAACATTTACCAGTGTTATTCATTGAGAAATTAATCTAGTACATATATAACTATTAACTAAAAAAATACATAAGACTGATCCATGATAAAAGGAGATGAAAAAAAATATGACACTCAAACATAACAGCTGTGGAATAGTCGATAGTGGAAAAACCGCTATAGAGGGCCAAACAGTGACCTCAAGTTAGGACCACTAGTAACAGCAGGTAGAGTTGGATAATAATGTACCGTATTTTTTGCCGTATAAGACGCTCCGGAATATAAGACGCACCCAATTTTAAAGGAGGAAAATCTAGAAAAAAAAGATTCTGAAAGATTATTCCCCTTCTGATCACTCATGTGCCATTCATACCGGTATTCCCTTTCTGATCACTCATGTGCCATTCAAATTCCCTTTCTGATCACTCATGTGCCATTCAAATTCCCCTTCTGATCACTCTGTGTCATTCAAATTCCCCTTCTGATCACTCTGTGTCATTCAAATTCCCCTTCTGATCACTCTGTGCTTTTTTTCCACTGTACGGCAGTTAGGACAGGGAACAGCAGGAGGTGCTGTGCCGGCTTCTTTCGCTTTGCACTGCAGCCAGGAGGAGACACACGCTGCTGCCAGAGAGGAGAAGAGACACACGCGGGAGCGGGTATCAGGTGAGTATCCTTTTTTAATTATTTTATAACACATTTGTCGTATAGGACGCACCAACTTTTCCCCCCAGTTTTGGGGAAGAAAAAGTGCATCTTACACGGCAAAAAACACGGTAGTTATTGGACCAGCAGCAAAAGACCAAGAGGTAGTACTATTTGGCAAGAGACAAGCTATGTCCTGGACCTGTCATTGCTGAAGTATGCTGTTCAAACTTGCTGTTTATGACAGAAGCTCACCACAACAAGTTTAGATTCCCTTTAAGGACAAAATGGTCCCTGGACTCTCACTGTTGGGGCCTGCAATGTCCAATTCAATGTCATCTAAGGTCAACTAAAGCAGGGTGACTTGTTTACCCTTTTGCTGTTTAGAAAGGAAAATTGAGACTTTTCAGTCTCCAGGGTCTTAGATATATTTTTGATGTGTGGCATACATTTTAGCAAGCACAGCCTCCAGATCCATATTAATGGGGCAATGTTTGTAACAAGGCTATGGTACAGTATACAGATACAGGAACTGACTGGGCTTGTTATACATCATCGGTGTGTTTAGGGAAGTTGATGGGTTCCTGGGGAGCCGGGACCACCGACCAGTGAGATCCTCCTAACGCCCAGTATATATAACCACTTTTTTTTTTTATCTCTCTTGGTTCCACTTTCTCTTATTTCTTCTTTCTCTGTACCAATTCTTCTATTTTCTCTTTCTCATTTATTTATCCTAAACTAGGACATGATGCCAGGAGGCATATGTTTCTTCTACCCCTATTTGATCAATTTACAGAGGTAATTGTTATGCAGTTGTGTTTGTGCTATTTACACTTTATCCCTGTATATCATCTTATAAACTATCATAAACAATTGCAATTTTCTTCAAATTCTCCTAACTGTAATCCACATTGTTGTCACCTGGAAATTGGGGGTCCATATCAGGACCCTTAGAATGTGATTGGATTACAAATTGAATAATATTTATTGCATGAACATGGAGAAAACAATAGTCAGCCATCAATCTGAACAAAATGCATTCTAGTAGTGTAGGATAGTGGTTTTATAGTGTCTAACAGAGGGGGATATGCTATGTTAGCAGATCACAGTCCAGAAATAAATTGCTTAACAGAAAGTCCAGAATGGTCTGTTGATGATGTATTTGTTTACATGAAATCTTTACTTGGTGTCCTTCTGTACGCAAGTTTTTTTAAACACTAAGATCATGCCTGTGAAAAAATGCAGAATCAACTCCTATTAAAAAAAAAAAAACTTTACCTATAATTCTAATTTATGATTTTGTGCCCTTATTTTTTTCTACACTGTTTTACCCCCACACTGTTGCTAACCTTTTTTTCTTGTTCTTTGTTACTAAACATTGTAACAAAATGTTTTGGCAGGGGATGTTTAATTGAAAAAACCTATGTTAAACAATTATATAAAAAAATGATCAGAACAATTTTATTTTTTTGTAGATTGAATACTGTGGTAAGGCTATTTCATGGCTAGTTGATGCCCTTCAAGAAAGCGGCATGGTAAAAAGCACTAAACCACCTCCAGTCTTTAAGTAAGGTAAGAAACAAACATTTAAAGCATCAATGTACCACTTTCACCAATATTTAAATACTTTTGTAGTTACATACATTATTAAAGCCTCCATGCCTAAAATAAAAAAGCAAAAGTAGATCTGTCATAAAATTGAACAATTCAAACTAATCATGTAAAAACATGAAAAAGCAGAGATTATCTACAGTGAAACTGCACATGACAAAACTGATTTCCATTGCCTAATATCCTTTCAGCTGGGAAGCAAAATCCTAATATCAATGCTGTTAATCATTCATAGATGTTATCTTAAGTCCACTAAAACCATGCAAATTTGAGTCTGAGCCTACTCAAAGGTGGAAGCATTGAACCATAATATAGTCTCTGGCATGGCCTCTACTGAGCTGGGCCTTTGGTGAAGACAGTCCCTGGGTACAGCTCAGACCTCTCAGGCTTTAGAAACACCTTCTTCTTCCACTCATGCGCTAAAGATATTGTGATCTTCCAAAAACACAGCAGCACGCAATATAGTAATAATCCTCTAAATAGTTTTAAATCAATTTGTGGCACTTTAATAAACATATAATAGGAGTTAAAATAGTACATAATAAATTCGTAGGGATACCTGAATATGTCTAACAATGTTTTATTCACCAATAAGCGTAACTAGAATATAAGGTAAAACCATATGACCAGGATAGATGAAACCCTTTTTTAACACTATTTTTTGATTATCACCATAATGTATAAAGACACATTTTGTACACATTTATTACACATAAAACTTTTCTGTAGAAGCCAAGATACTTTAGTGCAGTAGATATTTTTGTAAGATATAAAAGACAGCAAAAAATTTCATTTTAAATCAATAGTGTTTTCATTTTCTAGGTCATGATGTGGAAAACTTCCTGCTCACTGCCAAAACTACGTCCAATACCATTCACCGCATTTTCTACAAGATTAGTTTGGAAGCTAAATCAACTAGTTGGAGTAGACCTGTAAAAATGTTTTTAGTAACTGCCTTGTCAATTCTAATCATCCCAGACTGGGTCACATGTATATTATTTGCTTTCATTTGGAAACATGAACTGATGTCTATGTATATTTAAAAAAAACTAAACAAATCCACAAAGATCTAGTTTTGTAGTTTAGACTTTTAATTATATGTTCACTAGCAATGGGCAACACCAATTACTCTGATTGGAGTAGCAGAATGAAGGACATGAAATATATAAATTTGAGTGAAAATATGTATTGTTAATAGAATTTTTTCTTCTATTTATTAGTTTTACTAGTAATAGTTTTACTAAGTATAAAAAAATGAGTTGCCTAAAACCCATACAACATTTTGGAAAATTAAATATGCAGTGTGCCTTTTTACATGCTTTAAGGTTTCAATGCTTGTAGTTTTAAGTCTAAGGAAAACAAAAAAAGAAACATATGCGGGCCAAAATCTTCTGTCTATGGGACCTTAAAGTGGAACATTTTTGTAAACATGTAATATGATCTCTAACAGGTGATTTTATATGTCCCTCCGGGCACCATACTTTTCAGCTAAGCCATCAAGACTAAGGACTGTTTACAAAAGCCTTTTTTGCTTAAAAACACTTTGCCCCATCACCTCCCCCCCCCCCCATTTCAACAATCAGTGAGGTGTAGGTTCACATATATACTCAATAACCTCTTTTCAAGTAGGTAATGGACACTATAGTGTATTGGTGACTAGCTAACAGACTAGGAACACAGTAATAATGTGCTCCCTATCTGTCACCATATTAATATAAAAGTATTAAAAGTGATATACTTGGGTCAGCCACCTTATATCAAATCTAAAAACATGAATATATGAAATGCACTAAATGCAGACTCCAGATTTAAAAAAAAATGCTAAACACCTCAATGTCAACTCAGCGGAAAATGTTTTATTTACAATAGCTAAAAACTTGGTTTATTTACTCTTGTAGAACAACTTGGGAAGTTAGCCAATATACATAATGGTAATAAAAAATTTTTGGTGGATGCTCTCAAATGTAAAAAATTATGCATGTAAAATATTTTGCAACAAGATTGAGAGTCTTAGAGGTGTAGAACATTAAAAATTTATTTAGTAAATAAGTTTAATTTCAAATAGAAGATAATATGTTATAGATAAGTGGAATATACCCAAGATGACTGAGTGTCTGACTGCAAGTGAGGATGAAATAATTCACTAGTTTGAAAGCATCTGATATAATTTCCGGTCCCAGCTACAAGACAAAGTGCCTTTTCCATGTTGATGAGAAGAGCCTGAAACACAGAGCAGACCATCAAACTCAACATGGATCCACACCAGGTAAGTATTTATCGACATGGGAGAGCATTCCACTTCCAAATTTTGGTAAGAGCCTCTCCTGGGAAAGTGGAACACAAGGTGATGTTGTCATGCGCCCCATACTAGTGACCCAAAGCCAGCTGAGATTCTGGATACCAAACATCACTCGCTTGCTTCTATTGTAATATTTCTTACGTCTCAAATAAATGTCATATAATAGTGTTATTGTTTTGGAATATGATCCGTTGGATGAAAAGAATGGCACATCACATGCGGTATATAAACAGTGCATGACCATTCACAAACAAGAGAAACTGTTATATTACAAAATAATCAAGGTTTTCATAACAAAGGCATCATACCAAAAATTACATTTAGAACTAATATAGAAACATATGCAATGCAAAAATAATACACAATCATTTAACACAATTTGGTGATAAAAAGGGAGGAAAATCTACTGTTATAAAAAAGGCTTGAAAATGCAGGTTTCGTTTAATCCAGCTAATGCTGTAGCATTAGGAAAGTAAATTCATTGGGTTTTCATTTTGTGTAGTTGCTTATCTAAATCAGACATAAAAAAAGATGTTGTGTATTGAAATTATGATACAAGTCTACATGCCATTTTAAAGGCATGATTATTTTACCACTTTCTGTAGAATAAAGGTGTTCATAAAAGCAACATTAAAAATTTCTTTTGGTTTTACCTGTATAGAATTTGCTACATTCACTAAGAAACATCTGTCATATCAGTTATTATTCAACACTTCCAACAATTTGTGTTAAGTTAGTATTGTCACGGATATAACTTTCGTTAAATTTGAAGTGTGCAAAGAGAGATAACAGAGACTTACAAGTAAAATAATATACTATTTACTAATAAAGACAGATAGATAAAACAATGCAATACCAAAAAATTAGATTTACCAAAAGATACTTAGGCTACCTACACACATTATTCTCATCTGATTCGCTTCAGGGCTAGTATCAGATGCGAATATGACTTGTGTAGTTGTTCCACCTTGTTCATGGATCTGTCCTGGCTGATCCACAAATGACTGCAATGTAAGTGAAGGTTAGAGAGTGCAGCGGGGTGTACATAACGTGTGTAGATAGCCTTAGCTGGGGAAGTGAGTTGCAGTCAGCCAAGGAATCTGTCTAAAATTGGCTTGGCAGAAATTAAAAAACATGTTAGATGCAGTAAGTTCAGGTTGAGACTCTTGAATTAGGCACTGTGTTTTAAATTACCCAGGAACTGGGACAATGACCAGTGCTTGACCAGTACTGACCAATATTCACCCTTTATTTAGCATTTTATCTTATAGGGATGCTAGTTAAAGGATGAGCTGCATCCTTTAAGATGACCACACAAAAAGTATACATATGCCAGTATATAATGGTAAAAAATTATTAAGTATTAAATAAAGTATACCCAACACTCCATTCCCTGACTTGCCAACATCAAAATGAAACACCAACAGTAGACAAAGGCAGAACTTCCACTGTTGAAACAGTACACTTGGTTATAAAACAGCAAAGCACACACACATAAATAATCACTGTACCAATTACGTTATACAAAAAGACATGCAATATACCCCAAATTCAGCCCCCGACCCCAGAGAACCAATTGGCAGGTTTCAACCAGGACAGCCAGTTTTGCCATTTCAGATTCCAGCCACTCTTTGAATATTATTCCCTAAATGTACCCTTTATTTGTCTCATGTGTTCAATGTGGCCTTTAATAAACTCAATGTAATTTTGTGACACATAATTACCCTAAGCTGTACCCACAATTGTACACATTCCTCCTTATGTAGCAGTCTAATGCAAGCCCATATTGCACTAATAACATAATATATGTCACTTTAAAGCATCATTGATAAGTTTTAATGTGTCAAACAATTCAGCACATTTCTCTGTTGTATGTGCATTCTGAACTGACAATCTTACAATAGTGAGAAGTAAACAAAACTTTTTTTCTCCCAAGGTAGGCATATACTGTATGAGAGGCTTTGTCCTAATTCCAGGGATCTCCTTTTAAATAATTCCTGTCTTGGCAATTTCTTAATTTCTAAATTATTAATATCCATAAACCAAGAAAATTGGGCTATACTTGTAATGGTACACCTACCAGTGGTAGCAACAGGTAGGAACTTATAAACATTATTTCCACATGTATAATACCAATCATGTGGCAACTGAAATCGCCCAAGATTATCTGAACTTAAATGTAAATTTTAAACAACTCTTCAAATTGTCTTTCTTTGATCAGAGTATATTTGATTCCTGTTTTTGTAAAATATAGATAATTAGTGGATCCCAGTAGTGTTTGTTCCAGAAAATTTGGTGCACTAGTAGTTGTGGTGCAATCCCTTGGCCTATTTTGCCCTGCCTATAAATGTATAATTTCCTAATGAGGTCCACCAAGGTTCTGATAACCAAGCCACTATTGGCAGTCCCATACCTGCAAAAAAACTTTCCCAATGTTAGGCCCTGTATTTTGCATTTCCGGTGGAACTGGAAATGCAAAATATGGCAAAGTTCTAGAAGACAATGGGCTATGAGTGCATATGCAACAGTCTGTCTTGTTTATCCAATACATGTCATTGTGACACCAAGAACTGCCACCACATTCTTCTCTTCCAAGATTGGAGACAGTCTGTGCGAAGGAAAATAAATGGGATTAGCATCACCATCTCTATGTATCTGGTAAGTATTACCTTGTTCTCTAGCAATTACTTACTCTTGCTTCATACTTTCCCTCTCCCTATCTGCGGTGTATTATCCATACTTTTGACCATATTTGGAATACATAAGTTTGTAGTGTTACTTTCACCCTTTAATGTTACATATCAAATTAGCTGTCCCTTTTTTAACTTTCCACATTTCCAAGGGCATATAAGCACACAGAATTTTTGTCATGTCAAATAATGTCAGAAACTGTGATAGATAAAATGACTAGATTACAATTTATCTTATAGATTAGTGTATGCCTTTTGGGACACTGTATTCAAACTGCAACAACTCACAACTTCCCTCCTGCAATGGATCCCCCAAAAAACACTTCATGAGCAGTAATTTCTATCTCTATTGGTCCTGTACCTGAGATCTCTCTTTAGGAGTGATAACTAATTCAGCAATTACCTTATCTTGTCCCTGACCTAATATGCACTGGAATGGTGTACTACCTTCTATCACCTGTTGATTTAACAAAAATACAGACACAACCCGATCCCAGCCTCTCAAAAATTGTGTTGGGGTCAGTTTTTTTATTTCGAGAAACAAAAGGGGGGGGTGAAGGGGTGAATAGGGGGTTCAAAACAGGAGAAGAGTGCCAACCAGAAATCAGTAGAATAAACATATGAGGTCAAACATAGTTCAACATATCCTACAAAGTATAAATGCAGCAGGCAATAAAGTAGTTTTCCAATATTGACAATAAAAAATATAACACAAAGTGCAATAGTACAAAAATAGCGTTATGCCTGTATACCTCACAAGTTTTAAATCTGTGAATATCAAGTTTAGAGTGAAATCATAAAGGTTGGGGGATAGAGGTACCTTTTATTAATTCACCCCATTCGTAAACATTTTAAATTTAACAGAGAAAAGGAGGGAAGGGTCAGGGTTCCCTGCTTGAATTATACATGATTATATTCTAACCACGGGTCCCATTTGTTGAAGAACTTGGTAAGGTTGTTTTTAAGAGTACAGGTCAATTTGTCCTTGACCAATATCCAGTTAAGTTTGTTTTTGGTGAACTCAAGGGGAAATATTGGAAGCGTTCCAGTAACATGCAATGGTAATCCGAGCAGCTAACAGGATAAATTTAATTAGTCCAATTAACTGTTTCAGAGCTATATCCTCTAATTGGGGAAAAAAGAGCACACTTTATTTTCCTCAGGTTTGTTTACCTGGGTGACAAAGCATTTTAGGTTGAAAATGCAGATCCAAAATCTCTGAATCTTAGGACATCTCCACCAAGCATGGAGTACAGTACCAGTCTGACCACATCCTTTGAAAACAAAGAGTAAAGACAGTGGAATTGGCTTTATGGATCCTAACCGGGACCAGGTACCATCCCATCAAAACCTTATAATTGGCCTCGATTATTGAAGTGTTCAGAGATATTTTGGAAATGGACACTGATAGATCATGCCATTCTTGTTGCCACACCAGGAGAATTGAGCCGGTTCACAACCTGGAGGAAGTTCAGGAATATGCCATTGGGGAATAAGTGGTGCATGGGGGGAGTGCAAGTTAAAATTAGTTTTTTGTCACTCCCAAACCGAGAGAGCATATGAAAGGGAAGGACAGAGAATTGCAGATCTCTTAGAGGAGGGGATCCACATAAGGACCTCGATCAGTATTGGGGGTCAAGCCAGGACCTCCAGGTCAGTCCATTGTGGTCTTGGATGTGGAATAGTAGTTTGGCCTAACGCTGCGATTTGGGCTGCTCTGTTGGTATACCATTATGTTAGGTACACCCAATCCTCCCAAATTTTAGGAGTATATAATGTATGTACTTTTTTCCAATATATAAAATGTTCTCCATTCTATGTCTTTTCAGAATCAAAGTCCCTTATAAACTTTAAGACGCACATATCTCATTATTATCTGGACTGGACACTGCTAGACTTAAATTTTAACATTTTAACATTGGGGCCATCTATTCACTCCAGGACCAAAGTCCCCTTTATGGTCTCTAGAGCTTGCAGAAGACAGGGGTGCCACTACTATATGGTGCCCTGGCTGATGTGTAGCTATAGCTGCACGAGGAAATATACTCCCCTGTATGACCGGCCCCTTATGGGCAGATCACCCTTCATAAGCAGAGAGGGAGAAATCCCTCTATGCATGTGTTGTGGAGCCTTGCTGATCTCACAGGGACTCCTCTCATGGATTAGTAGTGATGCGAGCACGTCAGCTACTCCCATCTGCCGTCCCCAAGTGCCCAAATAGGGGAACTCCCCCTTACACAGCCCCTCCGGCTGTCTACATGCTGGTCAACGCTCTGCTGCTTTCTGCTTTTGGCTCAAATGTTACTTCTTCTAAAGGTAAAGAAGTCTTAACCATTTGTTTCCCACCCTTATACCTCATATGATACTTAAAAATTATTAGCACCCTATTTTTTTAATGTCTAGCATCCATTTAATTTCCACACACCTTTTATTCAAAGATTATGGGAAGTTGATGGCCCATCCTCTCAATTACTTCAAAGATTTGGATAGAGGAATACATTCCAACATCACTATGCTGACAAACAAGCACTCAGTCACCAAGCATTTATTGGAGATAGAGAAAAGACAGGCTTTTTTAGGGCACGGAGAAAAAGAAGCCCATGCCCCAAGGAAAGACTAACCCTGGGAGGCTATAGCAAAAAAACTCCTAAAAAAGCTTATTATAGAGCAAAAACACAGACACGGTCTGACCTCATCTAGGAAAGAAGACTGTATACCCTGGATGAGACTGTACGAATTATTACTACATACAACAACGAACACCGTACACTAACCAAACTACTCATGAAACACTGGAACATCCTACTAGGAGACCCCAGTACAGCTAAATTCCTGAACCAGAGACCAAACCTGACCTATAGAAAATCTTCGTCTCTGAGAGATAGTCTTGGCTCTAGTCATTTCCAACAAAACGTGAAACTTAACCCCTCAAATCTACCTACAGGGGAATGCAGGAAATGCAGCCAATGCCCCTGGATCAGAGAACAACCCACCATTCAACTCCCCAACAAAGAAATACACAAGCTAAAACAACATATTGACTGCTCATGAACAGGGGTCATATACATGATCTCATGTACGTGTGGCCGCTTCTAAATAGGAAAGACAAAAAGAATTTACAAACATGTGTACACAATCAGAACAGGAAAAATGATGACCCCCAATTAGCCATCATGTAGGCACATGCCACAACTTCGATGAAAAATGTATTGACTTCCCAGCCTGGAACAAATTCCGCCCAACCCACGTGTAGGCGATCTCGACAACATTCTGCTTCACTCAGAAGCAAAATGGATCTTCTCCCTAAATGCCACATTCCCACTGGGATTAAATGACATACTCTATTTCCAACCTTTTCTACTATAATCACCCTAACAACACTTATCCCTAACTTTCGAATATTTGTCACCATCCGTCGCCTACGTGATACTTTCTATCACATATATCCACCACTAGGATGGTTATTTATATTCCAATTTCATTTTTTCCTTTTATGACGACGATATCACTTTAAGACTAGCTGTCAAATTATGGAAACGACCATGTAATCTCAACCATGTCATTATCAATGTTTATTTCTCATGCAGATGACTAGTGGGGCACTGAGACAGTATATAATGGTTTTCAGACAGATTACCCATGAGCCATGCAAAAGATGTTCTATCTCTAACAATGGGGCTAGCCCTTACTGCAAGTGGATTATCCTACAATATATACTACCAAATACTATTGCTATCATCTCTATCTCTATCTCTATCTCTATTGCTATCATACTTCCTCTGTTTTTTCCCTCCCCCCTCTTCCCATCCCTAATTGCTCATTATGACTCTCAGGCTTTGGTGAGCTTTGTTTCTCTCCAAGCATTTATTGATTAATTATACTTCTTGAAATTAGAGCATGAGTACCTATTTGGTATGTATCATTTTTACCATTATCACTACCAGCCTTGCATTTTTATTCTGTTTGTTAGTATACTCATATAGCACCTATTAATGTCTACCTATGAACTATTTATTCATATACAGCAATCTTTACAGCTGTGATCTAACTGATAGCCAATTTCTACACACCCATCCTTAATTTGATTAATCTGGACCAATATCCTATTGATGGGTACGTGAGTAACCAGGTCTATGTATTCATTTATTTATTTGTAATATACATCTATTCTTTATCTTATCATAAACAACCATATAGCCTTTCACAATATTATGTGTATTTATTTATCTAGGATAATTATGCTAAATCGCTGTTTAGTGGTGCATTTATTTCTATATATTATTGGTCTTCCAATGCTTGTTTTCCATGTAATGATTACATATTTTTTTATACTATGTATTTTCTCTGTATGTAATACACAGACCGTTATAGTACGCTCCTAATACCTATCCCTGAGGAAGCCCATTGCTGCGAAATGCATCGGATTTTTGCGCAACACAATACGGTCAAATAATTAACCTTCCTTATTGCAGATTATTTCATGGTAGTACGGACTATATTTAGTATGCTCAACCCCTATCCTGTGATATGTTAACAGGGCAGAGGTAAATACTGTATGTTTGTATTTATGTAATACTTTATTTTATTGAGAAACTGTCCAATCAATACATTACCTTTTTGCAAGAACAATTACGAGCCTCAAACCTCTTTTCTTCTCTACATTCACTCACATTTCTCTACATTCACTCACAGCTATTTAAAGTGAGGGGAGGAGCCTATCATTATACTATTGAGAATATATTGTAGTTGCATTAATCCGGTGATGTTTGTCTCCCCAAACAAATTTTATGAGTTTGTTTTGGATATTCCTAAAGACCCACCTGGGTATAGCAATAGGGAGGATGCGGAAAAGATAAAGCTTACTGGGTAAAGTGTTCATTTTGATTGCAGCTATTCTCTCGTACCAGGAGGGGGGGCTAGAACGCCATCTAGTCAGATCTCTAGCTATTGCACAAAACAGGGTGGGTAATTAGCGGAGTTCAGATCATGGTGAGAAGATGTATTTAGAAAGCCTAGATAGGTGAAAGCTTTTGACATGAAGTCAAAATTATCTTTGGGAGTTGGGTGACTGTGTTTGGGGGCAGTGAAATAATTAGGGCCTCTGATTCTGGCTCTATTGAGTTTTAGACCTGACACCGCTGAAAAGGCGCTCAACTTAAAAAGGTTGGGCAAGGAGATGAGAGGAGAACTTATATACATTAAGCAAATACATCAGCAAAAAGTCTACCTTTATGTTCTATAGGACCACATTGGATGCCCTTAATGTCAGGAATAAGCCTTACAGCTGATGCTAAGGGTTCAATAACTAAAGCTTTAAAGGGGAGAGAGGGCAGCCTTGTCCCTTGGTACCTCTGCAGATATTAATCAAGGGTGAATCCTTTAATTGCTATTTTGGTGGAGGGGGAATAGTATAGAGAGAATATAATCCGGCAAAATGCTGGGCCAAAACCCATTTTCGGAAGGGCATTTAGATAATCCCATGATAAACTGTCAAAAGCTTAGTGTAGATCTAATGAGAGTAACATCGCATCTCTTTATTGCCTGCCATCCCAGTTACTATTCACAGCTGAAATCAGGTCTATGGTACGTCTAGTTTGGTCCGGGGCATGTCAATGGTAAAGAAAACGCACCTGGTCTGAATGGATGTACTGGTCTAGGATGGAAGCTAAATGTAGGGATAGTATTTTTGTCATATTTTATGATCGCAAATTATTAGGGAGATAGGTCTATAATTAGAGACTTGTGCAGGTCTTTGCCAGCTTTGGGGATAACACTAATTAGGGCTTTAATATATTCTACAGGTACTTAATTTCCTTTGCGAAGGAAATTGAAATAGTCTGAAAGGTGATTCGCTAATATCTCGCCAAAAGTCCTATAATAAAGGTTGTGTAAGCCATCTGGACCAGGGGAACTATTGGTTTTAAGATTTTTATTGACTCCCATGACTTCCTCAGGCGTAAATTCTTTATCTAAGATTTTAGCGTGGGATTTACGTAAACTCAGAATTGGGAGCCTAGAAAAAAATGTTTCAATTTTAAAATTATCTTTGAACTTAGGTTCTTCATTGAGCATCTGGTAGAAGCTATGAAATGCTTACAAGACCAATTTTGGGTTTTGGGATAATTTTCCATCGCCCAGCTTGATTTTTTGAAGCTCAGTTGTTTGTGCCCTAGTATTTAGTTTATTTCAAGGAGCGTGCCAGGTTTGTTGCCCAAGTAAAAATTTTGTCTGGCCCATCTCAGTGTCTTTTATGCCATGGTTGTGAGGCAGAGGTTTAGTTCTGTGCGCAAGATTTCAACTTGGTCGCCTTTATATATGTGGGGATTCTGCTTTTGTTGTAGTTTGGATAGTTGTTGTTGTTGTTTTGGGCCTTATGGGCCTCCAAATTAGTAGAAGGTGAAGTATCAAGTGGGTCATTAAATATAAAGTATTCTTTTAATTGATTACCAATAGTCTGCCAGTGGATGGGGTCACTCAAAATGGATTCATTAGGCCTCCAATGTGATTTAGAGTTTTTGGAGCCTAGGCATGTGAGGAAAAGTACGGTGGAAAAGTAATGAATTGTGATCTGACCATGAGGTGCTGAGAATGTGTGGCGAAGTGAGGGAGGAACGAGTACTGATTGGAGGAATGCATGATCTATACATGAGTATTGTTTGTGTGGAGAGGAGTAAAATGTGTAATCCCTGGTTAATGGATTGTGCTCCCTCCATGCATCCGCTAGATCAAGTTCATAAAGCACTTGATCTAGTGTGGTGGCAGCATGTCGTGGGGGGGCATTCCGGCCTATTAAAGCGCTAGGTCCTAGGTTCTAATCCCAGCCAGGTCACTATCTGCATGGAGTTTGCAGGTTCTCCCCGTGTCTGCGTGGGTTTCCTCCGGGTACTCCAGTTTCCTCCCACATCCCAAAAACATGCAGTTAGGTTAATTGGCTTCCCCTAAAAATTGACCTTAGACTACATTAATGAAATGTGACTATAGTAGGTACATCGGATTGTGAGCTCCTTTGAGGGACAGTTAGTGACTCGACTATGGACTTGTACAGTGCTGCGTAATATGATGGCGCTATACAAATACTGTAGTACTGTAATATTATTTATAAAAAGCAAAGAAAGCAAACTGCAGGCTTTGCTTAGGGAGGGTTTTATATGTTGGTCTGGAAGTTTTGTCTAATATTTGATCTAGGCGCAAGTTAGAGTCGCCCATCAAAATCAAAACTCCTTTAATAGAAGGGGAGATTTTATCAAACATTTCATTGAAACATCTCATTTTACCAGAAGTAGGCGCGTAGTAAAAAGCTATAGACACTAGAGACATGTCCAAGTTTCCTACTATCATCAAGAAACGCCTGTCATGGTCTTTGAGTTCAGTGTGAAGAGTGAATTAGACTGACCTGTAGAAACTTAACTCAACCCCTCTTTTTTTCCATGGCATTGGCTAAATACGTCAGAGAGAAGTTTCTATGGAAATATTTGGGGAAAGAAATGAGTTTCCTGTAATGCTAAAACAACTATTTTCATGGCATGGTAGTATTGGAATGCTTTAGTCTTCTTAACCAGGGAATTAAACCCTTGCACATTGAGTGAGAAAAGCTAAGCCTTAATTAGCCATTGTCATTAGAGACGTGTTGAAAAGCTGAAACCTGAACTTATATGTGTAGACTCCATAAATGACTTGTTATAAACCTGATTGACCTGTCCATTATCAGATGGACCAAGGAGGGCACTAAAAAGACAGATATGGGGAGAGGAGAAGGGTGGGTTCAAGGGGGTGCCTCAGAAAGCATAATAATAATTTCAAAAAAACAAAACAAAAAGGGTCAGAAAATTCAGCCAAAATGGGAGCGGGATGTGCATAACTAGCATACCACCACTCAAGAGGAGGCCATGTTTGCCCCCTCTCGTATTTCAACTATTTTAACAGGTTGAATTTGAATGAATCAAGCCAGAATAGCAAACCAATCAAGTAAACAAATCAACCAAAGGTCAAAAATCAAAAAACATTATTTTAGCATTTACACAGCTAAATATAAACTCAATGGAAAAGTATGTGTTTACTGTCCACGGCTAGACATTAATTTTGTCGAAGAATCCAAATCGTCTGAGAAGGAAGACTCCTTAAGACTGGTGAATGATGATAGACCAGAAGTTCATGAAGTCTTCCCTCTTGTTTTAGGGGAAGATTGCACTTGGGACCCGATGGGAGATTGTGCTGATCCACAGAATAATCTCCTTTAAGTAGATTTTCTTCTTCAGCAAAAGTTTTGTATTTTTTTGTATTGTGGCTGGTGAGTGGACCAGGCCACTTTCATTAGGGCATCTTTGGGATGAAAATATTGAAGCTTCACTATAATGTCGCTAGGTGAGCCGTCTGCCCTTGGTGCTGGTGTGGCTCTTTGTAGCCGATCAAATTCCAAATGTAAGTCATCACATGATGGTAGGAGTGTTTATTGTAGCCTCTAATATTTTAATAATTTCAGGGGGACCTCGAATTCTGAAGTTGTCACACCTGGAGTGATTTCCCAGATCTTCTATTTTGTCCTGTGCTATTTCCAATCTTTCTTCTAAGGAGGAGATAGCTGTGGTATTTTGGGTGACCCGACGGGTAGTTTCATCCGTTTTTTGTTCAAATAAATCTAGCTTTTGCCCTAGGGATTGGAAGTACAATTTTAGATCTGAAGTGATTTTAACTATACTTTTGTCTAACTCTCAAGTAGGGCTAGAAATCTGGCTATAGGAGAGGCATCGCCAGAATATTCAGCAGAGTAAGGTTGAGCTGCAGGGATTGTAGCAGGGCTGAAAGGGCCAAATCAACGCTTGATTCTGTTTTTAGCTACCCCGAGCCTTGTTCGGGGTAAATGGAGAAAAAAAAAAAAAGAGACAGAGAGCAGGGTTTTTTTGTAGTCAAAAGTACATAGATGTGTATTTATTAACAAGTGTGTTTATTACAAGCATAATCAACATTTAAAGTGTCACAGAATTACAGATTTGAGGTAGAATATCTAGACAGATGTCTATGTGGCTGACGGAAATAGCAAAATTTACCAATGACAGTGTAGTATGGAAGGTTGTATAGAGAGTGTAGTATGGAAGGTTGTATATGAATGTCATAAATGCCGGTTATAAAACCCAACACATTTCGCCTAATTGGGCTTCTTCAGGGGTATGCAAAATAACTGTGGATTGTAACTAGTGAAAACAAGAATCATACAGAGGAAAGATGTTTATTTTGATATCCAATAGTAAAAGGAAATGGATACTCAAGAGGTGATAAGACACTTACTTCGGTGTTTTTTAGACTGTAATCCTTAGTATATTGACATTTTCAAAGATTATATTTTGTGATATATTAGTTAAATGTAGAAAAATCATCATATAGTCCAACATAGATGTAAATAATTCATGAGTACTGGATGAAAAAAGTGGTGTGTAAATACAATCTTAGTGCACTTACTTGTATATGGCGGTGACATGCCTAATCAAATAAAATATCTACGGATGAGCAGATTTGCAGTTGTGCAGTGTCCTATTAGGATCATTAATACGTTAATCAGTTATTGAATTTTAGAAAAATAATCAATTTATAGTAGATTTCATATGTAAAAGCAAAATACACTTACAATTTGCCCCATAAATATTTGGACAAAGACAACTTTTTTCTAATTTTGGTTCTGTACATTACCACAATTAATTTTAAATGAAACAACTCTGATGCAGTTGAACTATTTAGTGGGTTGAACAAAAAGATTGCATAAAAAGGTGAGGAACTAAAGCCTTTTTTTTTACACAATCACCATTTCAGGGGCTCAAAAGTAATTGGACAATTGACTCACAGGATATTTCATGGGCTGGTGTGGGCAATCCCTTTGTTATGTCATTATCAATTAAGCACATAAAAGGCCTGGAGTTGATTTGAGGGCAGGGTGCTTGTATGTGGAAGATTTTTCTGTAAACAGACAACATGCAGTCAAGGGAGCTCTCCATGCAGATGAAACAAGTCATCCTTAAGCTGCATAAACAGATAAAACCCATCCGAGAAATTGCTACAATATTGGGAGTGGCAAAATCTACAGTTTGGTACATCATGAGAAAGAAACAAAGCGCTGGAAAAAAACTGGACGTCCACGGAAGACAACAGTGGTGGACGATCGCAGAATAATTTCCATGGTGAAGGGAAAGCCCTTCACAACAGCCAACCAGGTGAACAACACTTTCCAGGAAGTAGGCGTATCGATATCCAAGTCTACCATAAAGCAAAGACTGCATGAAAGTAAATACAGAGGGTGCACTGCAAGGTGCAAGCCACTTATAGGCCTTAAGAATAGAAAGGCTAGATTGGATTTTGCTCAAAAACATCTAAAAAAGCCAGCATAGTTCTGGAAAAACATTCTTTGAGCAGATGAAACCAAGATCAACCTTTACCAGAATGATGGCATGAAAAAAGTATAAAGAAGGCGTGGAACAGCTCATGATCCAAAGCACACCACATCATCTGTAAAACATGGCGGAGGCAGTGTGATGGCTTGGGCGTGCATGGCTGCCAGTGGCACTGGGACACTAGTGTTTATTGATGATGTAATACAGGACAGAAGCAGCCGAATGAATTCTGAGGTGTTCAGAGACATACTGTCTGCTCAAATCCAGCTAAATGCAGTCAAATTGATTGGGAGGCATTTTTTATAATACAGATAGACAATGACCCAAAACATACAGCCAAAGCAACCCAGGAGTTTATTAAAGCAAAGAAGTGGCATATTCTTGAATGGCCAAGTCAGTCACCTGATCTGAACCCAATTAAGCATGCATTTCACTTGTTCAAGACTAAACTTCAGACAGAAAGTCCCACAAACAAACAGCAACTGAAAGCAGCTGCAGTAAAGGCCTAGCAGAGCATTAAAAAGGAGGAAACCACCTCTTGATATATATAACGTCCCCTCATATCTCGATACCTTCCATCCTGAGGGAACTTGATGAATTTGGTATACATAGTAACTTCAAGGTTAATTATTCCAAATCTGAAATTCTTAATGTTACCTTGGACTCTGCTCAACTGTCAGCTATGCGTTCTAATGTGCCTTTCCCGATTTGCTCTGATGCCATTAAATATCTGGGTATAATGGTTCCATCGGATCCCTCCAAATTGTTCTCCCTTAATTATTCCTCAATGTACAGTAAACTTCAATCTGACCTTCAGAAATATGATTCCCTGCCTCTCTCCTGGTTCGCCCGTATAAACAGCCATACGCTTCCGCTAGCGGATATGTAGCTGTTTTTGTACAGGTTCACTATGTTTTATGTGATCCCCCTTAGAACTGTTATGTTTTTTTTTGTCATATTTTTGGGGGTACATGCAGCTTTCTGGTACTAGATGTCTGTTAATACGAAGCCTACACTGTTTTGTTTGTTATGATGTATGTGTTGTATATATGATTCTTTTTGTTATGTATCTTGGGTTTTGTTTTATTGTTTTGTTTTGTTTTGTTTTTTTTTCCTCTGAAAACTCAATAAATCTGATTGAAACAAAAAGGAGGAAACCCAGCATCTGGTAATGTCCATGTGTTCAAGACTACAGGCTGTCATTGTCAGCAAAGAGTTTTCAGCCAAGTATTAGAAATGAACATTTCATTTTCAGCTTTTTAATTTGTCCCATTACTTTTGAGCCCCTGAAGTGAAGTGATTGTGTTATGAAAATTATTTAGTTCCTTACAGTTTTTGCAATCTTTTTGTTCAACCCATTGAATTAAAGCTGAAAGTCTGCAGTTCAACTGCAGTTGTTTAATTTAAAATGAAGTGTGGTAATGTACAGAACCAAAATCCGAAAAAATGTTATCTCTGTCCAAATCTTTATGGATCTAACTGTACTTTTATCTGATGGTAAAAGTATGCTTAGTTTTGTCAGCAAATAGGCAAACTAACAGCTGTGCATTGTTCTATCTGGGTAAGTAAATATTAGGTTATTGAAGTTGTTAAACTCATAAGTGTTAAGAATAGATATGTTTTCCTTTAGTTTGAAAACTTACTTTGTACAAGTATGTGGTTGTCTCATTCATAGTTCTATGTTGGTAGCAGTGATTGTAGGGTTAAAAGCTAGAAGTGATAAGATTACTACCACTCTCATACTACAAAACATTCCAGCACAGTCCAAGATTGCTATTTTATTTCTGCAAATAATTTCATTAGTTAAGGTGGTAGGATCTTCCAGGACTTTTTTCAGTCTACTATATCGGTAATCCCCAAAGAAGGCAAAGATCCCTTGCCATGTGTGAGTTATCGCCCCATCTCCCTCCTTAATCAAGATCTAAAACTTTTTACCAAGATCCTGGCTACCAAATTACTTAAGGTCATGCATGACAAAGTGGGGTTCATGCCCGATAGAGAGACCAGAGACAACAAGACCAGGGTACTGAATTGGATATATCAAGCCACAACCAAACAAGTCCCACTCATGCTACTGTCCACAGATGTTGAAAAAGCCTTTCCACCAGGTCGATTGGCTTTTCATGGATCACACTCTGCCACACAGGCCTTGGACCACACATGATATCCTGGATCCGTGCTATCTACTCCCACTCTACAGCTACAGTTATTGGGCTTACATTTTGGCGCACATTTCTAATGGCACAAGGCAAAGGTGCCTTTTGTCTCCCTTAATTTTTATCCTGACATTAAAACTCCTTTTACGCACTATCCATGCCTCCAATATGATTGAAGGTCTAGAAATGGGACATACGGTTCAGAGTCACAGCTTATGCAGATAATTTGCTGTTTGAAATCACCAACCCCAATGTTTCCTTGCCAAACATTTTGAAAGCATTAAGTGATTATGGTTTGTTGTCTAACTTTAAGATTATGTATGCCAAATCAGCAACATTAAATATATCACTGCCGGACAATACCTGTTCCCACCTGATACACTCCTTTGGCTTTCACTGGGATCCCCACTCAATCACATATTTCCCTGGTTTTTATACATCTTTCAAACTCTCCCAATAATGGTCCCAGGGTCGTTTTTCAGAACCCTTCAAAAATCTTCCGGTTCATCTGGCACAACAAAGTTCCTAGACTTTGTAGAACTTTACTCATAAGATCTAAATTTGGGGGGGGTCTAAGAGTTCAAAATATGTTCCATTACTACCTAACAGTGCACCTGATGAGCATGTCACAATTCAGGTTCTAAACAGTGGGTTTCGCTAGAACAAACTTTCTCCCCAACCCCCTTTCACCTCTTACCATGGTTATCAACAGCATCCTTCCCTGAACTTAAATCTCATCCTACATCCTATGGGAAATAGCAGTAAGTAATTTTCATAGACTACCACTCTTGCCCTCTCCATCACCTCTTTTTCCCATTTTGGGAAACCCCTCCTTCTCCCCTGGTTAGTCACTTCCTTCACTGAAGCAGATGGGTTGAGTGGATGGAGCTGTGCGATAGTTCTGGCAAATTTTGCCTAGACTTTTTGGGATCATTGCAACTTTCTCACTTCTTACAAACCCTCCACCCAGCCACGGCCTATTGCAGACCACTAACCCCTTTTTAACAAATGTGTATGAGGGAAGGGATTCGCCACGCTCTGTCAGCTGTGTATGGGCTTTACAGGCCTCACCCCCTTAACTTACCATTATACCCACATATCACTTGTCCTGGGAAGTTGATCTGGGCTTTACATTCTCCACAGAGCAAAAGGAACATATTTTATATTGGACTCACAAAGTGTCCTTAAGCAGCAAGTTCCAGGAAACCTGTTACAAAGTTGTATCATGGTGGTATCGCACCCCGGTGAAACTACACTGTATTCTTCTAAATGTGTCAGATAAGTGATGGAGGTGTCAGACAGAGACTGGAACTTTGCTTAACATTTTTTGGGAATGCCCTTTTTTGTGATACTTTTGGTCAACAATTAAATCTACAGTTTAACAGCTCTCAGACCAAAACATCCCGGATGACCCTGCTTTCTTCCTCTTGCAGCACAACTGGTTCCCTCTGAAAATTTACAAAAACTCTGTAATCAGACACCTCATTGTAGCAGCTGTTTCATGTAAAGCGGCTTGTTGGCGGAGACCTGAACCTCCCACAATACACCTGTGGATACAATGGGTTAACAAACTTCACCATCCAGGGTACTAGTAGGAAAGTTGGCAACACCTGGTTTTATTGGTCACAATTTACTACATTTGATGAATATCAACTTTGACTCCCTTTAACCAGTCTTGCCCAAGTGCTTACTTCCCCCTGCTCCTGGAACAACAGATCTACACCCTGAGCATCCACCCCCCACCCTTCTACCGATAGTTTCCATAAGCTCTATGAGGTTTCCCCTGTCATGACTTTTTACAGGGTTTTGTAATCTTAGGGAAAATTATTATTTTTTGGCTTGGGATTTAGTTTATTGACTAGAAGTTTGCCTGGTTTATCACTCCATCTATAGAATGTTTGTTTGCATTGCCCATCTCAAAGATTTCTCAGCTCTCAATGTGAGCAACAAAAATCAATTAAATGCGTGAAAGTATTCCCCTTTTGCTGTTTTTGGAGGTCATAGTATTCTTTAGGTTTGAGTTCAATTTGTTGATTGTGACCCCTCTTAAATTTGGAGCCGCCTTTCCGCTCTAATGGTGGCTTTATGTACCTCCAGTAGAAAGGATGCAAACCCTATTCACTAGAGGGATCAGGTGGACCGGGAAAAGAATAAGGTCTATCCTGGAGTAATGTTTATGTGCTACCGAATAGTATGTGTAGTCCCCTTGTGGGGGATTAATTTCTCTCCAGATATAAATAAGATTGTGTTGTTTTAGCATCAAGAATAATTTATGGCCTTTCTTTGTGGGTACCTGGGTGTGTTGAATTTGTCCAGGATTTGATTCAGGGCCAGGTTAGAGTCCCCAAGAAGAATTAGACTTTCCCTGGCTCTGGATTAGACTTTGCTAACAGACGTTGAAAAAATTGGCAGTTGACAGTCATTGGGAGCATAATATGTTACTACAGTCAAAAAGTTACCCTCCACTGTGCCTTGCATAATGAGAAAGCTACAACATGGGTTTTTTACCACTTCACCCACAGTAAAATTTTTCAAAAAGCATATCATAACCCCGCATTTCATTTTGTCAGAATTAGCTTGGTAAAAAAAGGGGGTAGTTTTTGTGCAAGAACCGTGGCCTAGCTTTATGCAAGAAATGAGTTTCCTGTAGCGCCATGCTTGAAAATAACACGGAGGTTGTTTCCAAATACCTCTAAAATGTGTATAGTAGCCAAACCCCTAATCTCATAGGTAATTTGATTAAAGAAAGAGAAAAAGCACTTGATTTATAGCTAAGTAAATTTATGTGCATTTCATTGATAAATAAATGTTGTGTTGTGTTGATTTTTTATGTAATATACAAAGGTATTAGTAAGTCCTGTCCCTGTACCTGGCCTTGAAAAAAAGGGGGGTTACAAGGGCTTACTTCTAGACAAAGTCCAACTGTCAAAATAGAATAAATATGTATGTAAAGTATAAACAGGAATCAAAGCAATACAGTATAAACAAGCTCAAATATACGTCTTTTGACTTATTCATGTTCATTCTTTATGCAATTACTTATTTTATATGCACACTTGAATGACTTTATGAACCTTTTTTAGGAATTGCTAACTAGAACCGTGAACTAACTTTACTTGTACATGAATAATATGAATAAGTATAACTATCTTTCTTGTGTATCTTTACTTCCATTAGTACTGTTACTGGTTTTCCCCAGCGAAACATATCGGGAGTCAGGAACCAGTTTTACTGCTTACGTACATATTCATTCTACTTTGACATTTGGACTTTGTCCTGATTGTCAATGGGCTTACTCCCCAAATCAAGTAAGTTCAATTGATGAAATGCTGGCAAGCTCATTGGTGCTATTACCAGGGTGGGCATTAACACAGACCACTTTAATTAGTCCAGGTTTACCAGCATGCCAAATATTGTTCTAGAATTCTTGGCCTTCCCACATTTCTTTTCTTGCCTCCCTTCATTTCTTTTCCATTTACAGTCCAGTTGTCTGCCATGTTGTGATCCAAGTAGTTACCTTGATCACCAGACTGACAAATGAAAATCGGTCTCACAGAACAAATCTGCGTAATTGGTGCCCCAATTAAACTTTCCTGATAAAAGGTTTTCATCAGGGATGAAAAGGGAGACTGAAGTGGACAAGAACTCTACAGCCAGGGGGAAGCTGGAAAGGACCTTGCCTGGCTGATATAGGAAGCCATTGAAGCTTCAGCAAATACAAGTACCCTGCAATCTCTTAATGCCCAAATCCTGTTTGGCATGAAAATTGTGGGAAAAAAAAAGCTCTTACTAAAGTCAAGTAACTTTTAGTGTGACCTTTTGTATATATCACAAATCTTTACTAGCTAAGAAGGGTTACTGTAAATATCCCTATCCAATGATGTTCAAATACAAGGAAAAAAGAAAACGGGACTTTTGAGGCATCATATTCAACTACACATAATGATAATAAGAAAACACAAATGTTATTATACAAAACAATTGTATTAAAATCATGACAAATATATGATGAAATTATCTCAATTAAAACTCAACACATTTCATAGACATAGTCCACTTCCTCAGGAACTTAATCGAGATCTACAATTACATACAATAAATTTTGACAGAAAAATTAAACATAATATTTCATATACCTCTGGGCCCAAAGAAAGTCACTGGACCAGTATTTGGTCAAACTTCACAGGGACATGGGAATCTAGAGGTTATCAACCTATCCTCATATCAATTGTCATCTTTTGAGATACAAATCCTCAGTAAAGGTCTTTCCTTTTGTGCCACAAGTATGAAAAACACATTTGAAATGTAAACTTCTTTGCAAGAAGATAGACCTTGAAAACAACTCACAACCAATATTACCAGAAGAATTCAAAACTTTCAAAGCCATTGACTTTAAAGTCTTCAAGGATCTTCATCAACTCTTAATAGAGAATGAGCTCACATCCCCTCAAGATAATGCTCCTACCCACAGTTGTCCAGAGACAAAAATAGACTCTCAATCTTACACAAGTCCCCTAGATTCACTATCAAGGAAACCCAAATCTACATTCTATACACAACTGTCCACCAATTCTTATATCCAGGCTTTTGTTAATGTAGTTACAGATCACTTGAAGATGAACCTCCATTCTGACCTTAACCCTAGATCAAATCTCTCCAAAAACCAAAGAAAGGCCCTTTTGAACCTGAAACTTACTAACAAGGAATTGTACATGTCCATTCCTAATAGCACTCATGAACAATATTTCCATGAGTTCTACTCTTTAATGTTATTTATGCAACCAATATAGTTTACTGTTACACTGTTTTAACATAATCTTAGATAAATAATCCTACGTACAACACAAGGTACGACATTGATTCTAACCCCCCCCCCCTCCCTTTGCCTTACGCTCATTACAACATTTAATGTGATTCATCCTATGGACATCATCTTTGCTACCACTTACAGCTGGACGCTATACTGCTCCTATGATTTACCTGTCACCACTACCACCAACGAAGCATCACTAATAAAGATATAGAGTACCTGCCATTCTCTACAATACAAAGTAAGCCCAATGAATGGAAACACATTTGTTTTCAATTCTTGCCAAACTAGCATTTTACCTAATAGGATGTTGCATATATTTGATAATCTGCTTGTCTGCAGACCTCTCATGTTAGCATCCCATTGCCACATAAATGTAAGTGCATTATGTTTTCACTTACTCACATACTACATATAGCACAATTATTTTATTCCATTTTGTTCCATTTTTCATTCCATTTTGATAAAAATAGTGCCATTTGTGTGATTCAAATGTATTATATTTCTACATATAGTCTAATTGATGACTAACTTACTATTTATAGATTTTTATATACAAATATATAGAATACAAATCCTAACGGGTAAATACATAATAAGATTTGTCTTTTAAACCCACAAGTAAGTGTTTTATCGCTTCTTGACTATTAATCTTATGTTATTACCACATACAACCATACTGAATTCTGTCTCATATTGATTCCTATTTGCTACATTCTACGGTTATTTCTCATACCCCTGGAGAAGCCCAATAGGGCGAAACGCGATAAGCAGCCTTTGTGACAGTTACCTTTCGCTACATATGTCAGTCAGAGAATCGTCTGTCTAGGCATACTACCTCCAAATCCCATAAGGCAATATATCTCACCATGTATATATTGTGTAAGGAAAGAGAGAAAGGCGAAAAAGGCTTTTTTGTGGCAACAAATCATTCTTTACTAAAAAAAATTAAAATCTTTTTCAGCTGGAGATCCTGTGCTATACAAAGTTCAGCTGTGCTTAACATAGAAATATAGGTATATAACAATACCAATGTACAAAATGACATCTGATCTTAGGTATTTGTCTCTTTAACCCACCGCGTTTTGCCACTTGGCTTCCTCAGGGGATTATGTGAAGACTGACACTAAATAACATAAAAGCAATATGTTACATGATGTAGTGAAGAAATGGAACATTCATCTAATTGAACATATATTAACTTGTTTTAACATAAACACATATTCAATAAAGTACATGCTTGTATCCAATTCATTTAATTAAACATATGTCAGCTTATTTTTACATATGCACATATTTCAATAACCGTACATTCCAAATCACAAAACTTTTTAAATTGTATCAGGTCTGTAATCTGGACATGTTTAATAAAACATACCTAATAAAGCAATTGAAGGTTTACTAAGGTATTTTATGTTGCAGTACCAACCACCACATGGTTTAGTATGTAAAATAATATTACCTATTTCAAGTGTTAGGAAGGATGTTCACCATTTTTTTTCCTATATAGCACAAAACTTTGAATGAATCCTAATAATCAAAGTGCATTCATGCCTAGCATATCAAATAAGAAGCTGACAATAAAATTGTCCTGCAAACACGTAGCTGACTGAAGCCATTCATGTGTGGTCACAAGGGATTCCTTGGCTCGGAGATACACACTAATAGAAACTGACTCTTAGGATCTTTGGAGCCCCCGACTGCATGCCTCGTGGGAGCCAAAGCTCTACCTATCAACCAGAGGTGAGTTGACGTGTGTGGTCTTCTGCTTTGGAACGCCGGTGTCCTAAGCAAAAAAACTACCCGTGAAAAAAAAAACTGCCAGGGGGCGTGTACAATGACTTTCTTTATTAAGAAAGTTTCACAAGGTTTCACAAACTGCACTGTTTGTGTATGAATGCTGCATGTCATCTACTGCAGCCTTACATCTCTTCCAGTACAAACCTCCATATGTCCTAAACAGTATGTCATACTGACCTGAAATTTTCAGGGTACACAGGGGACCCTCAAAGCTACCGGTAACCCCATAATTCTATATTACCATTATTTAATTAGAAAAACTGGTGAAAATTGAACATCAGGGTTGCTGTTTAAAAAGTAAGTGTGTCTAGAAGCCCGAAATTAAACATACAAATTATGGAACCCTGGGGCAACTTATATAGCAAAGAGGTGCTAACCCCAAATTTATACCTACCTGTCACAAAACTAGAAATGTCAAACTACACTACCCTGTCCCCTTCCCTACTTTGAACCCAAATATATCTGGTACGGGGGGATGTAAAAAACGTAGGTGCAAGTGGGGGACACCTGTGGCTAACAACCCCTAAAATTTCATCATAAGGCCATCATCGGAAAATAGAAAACTCTGCCTAAAAAAAAATTCCCTTGTACACTTTGATGGAGGCTTCTAGAACCTCAACCCCAATTTCTCTGGAACAGGGGGGTACAGGTGAACAGAATTAGAGCTGCAAGTGGAGGACACCTGTGTCTAACAACCCCTAAAATTTCATCATTAGGCCAGCGTTAGAACATAAAAAACTCTGCTCATAAAAAAAAACTACCCTGTTACACATTGGCTGGAGAATTTGACATGCAGCATTCATACACAGTGAAAGTGAAACTTTCCTAACGAAGTCATTGTACATGCCCATTGATATACGCCCCCTGGCGTTATTTTCCATGGGTAGTTTTTTTGCTTGGGACACCGGTGTCCTAACAAAAAAAAATATCCATGAAAAATAACTGCCAAGGACCGTATACCAGTGGGTGTGTACAATGACTTCATCATCAGGATGGTTTCACTTTTTTTACTTTGCCTATTGTTGCAGCATGTCATCTATTGCAGCCTTACATCTTTCCCACTGCAGCCTTACATCTCTCCCTGTACAAACCCCCATATCTCCTGAACAGTATGTCCACCGACCTGAAATTTTCAGGGTCCATAGGGGACCCTCATAGCTAGCAGTACCCCAAATCATCTTCCCACCTTTAATAACTTACAAAATAATAAGGTCATAATTATAAGAAGTAGTGAAAATTGAACATCAGCTGTTAAAAAAGTTAGTGTGTCCAGAAGCCCGAAATTAAATATACAGATTATGGACCCCCGGGGCCACTTACATAGCAAAGAGCTGTAAATCCCAAATTTATACCGACCTGTCACAAAACTAGAAAAATCATACTACACTACTCTGTCCCCTGTCATAATATGAACCCCAATTACTCTGGAATGGGGAGATGTACAAAACAAAAAATGTAGGTGCAAGTGGGGTACATGTGTAGATAACACCCCCTAAAATTGAATCAATAGGCCAACAGGTAGAACTCCGTCCATAAAAAAAAATTACCCTGTTACACATTGCTGGAGGCTTCCAGCACCTGAACCCCAATTTCCCTTGAACGGGGGTGCAGGTGAGCAAAATCATAGATGTAAGTTGGGGACAACTGTAGATAACCCCCACTAAAATTTTATTATTAGGCCATCTCCAGAACAGGTAGAACTTTGCCCATAAAAAAAACTACCCTGTTACACATTGTTGGAGGCTTCCAGCACCTGAATGCCATTTTCCCAGGAATGGGGGGGGGGGTACAGGTGAACAAAATCATAGGTGCACGTGGGGGACACATGTAAATAACACCCCCTAAAATTTCATCAATAGGCCATCGCCAGAACAGGCAGAACTCCGCCCATAAAAAAAACACCCTGTTTCACATTGCTGGAGGCTTCCAGAACCTGAACCCCAGCTTTCCTTGAACAGTGTGGTGTAGGTGAACAAAATTATAGGTGCAAGTGGGGGTAACCTGTGGCTAACACCCCTTCAAATTTCATCAATAGGCCATCGCCAGAACAGGTAGAACTCTGCCCATAAAAAAAACTACCCTGTTACACATTGCTGAGGGCTTCTAGCACCTGAACCCCAGTTTTTCTACAACTGTTGCACCCAAAGATTGTTTATGAATATGTAAATAGAGGTATATATATATATATATATATATATATATATATATATATATATATATATAGGTATGTGTGCCGGGATATATGTATGTAGTACACTGTAGGAGATATCCCAATTTTTAGACTGTATCTAAGTAACATGAAACAATACAGGAATACAGTGCAGGAATGTGTGTGTAAACATGAAACCTGTTTTTCTTTGTACTGGCCATCTGGATTACCAGTAGGACCCTCAAGGGGTAATAAATACATCAAGCCTGAAGTAGCAGAAGATGGATGCCCAACTGGACAGGTGGGCTGGGGTAATGACCCAGCTGGAAGTCTTGTTGACCCCTAAACTTAGATTCTACCTCCAGATTCAAGTATCAAATTAGGCTGGGGGGGGCGTGGCCTGAGGGCGGCGGAGTAGGACGCTGCTCTCCTAGGCTCCGTGTCCCGCCTGGAGGTTCCTGCTTGTGTAAGCGCTACTGCGCCTCTTACCCGGCTCCAATGGGTCCCAAATTGAAGGGGGTACAGAAGGGACGCCCTGGAGGGGGCGATCCCTCCACCGGAGGAATCACAGGCTTCTTCCCCGGGGGAGGCCACGGGGACCGCGACAAGGCCCCAAAGCCGGGGGGCTCGATTTTCACCGGCATCCGACGGGCAGGCACCGGCGGTGCGGTGCACTCAACCAAAGACCGGACTGCAGCAGGACTCATCAGCACCAGGTCCAGTGGCCTCCACAACTTCTCCACAAGAGTCTACACCCCGACTCTCTCATTCTTAGCCCCTGCTTGATGCCCTCTTTAGAGGCTTCTTTAGGCCATAGCCCAGCTAACACAGATGCCGAAGAGGAGTGGGACTGGAAGGCCCACTTACGTGCCTTACCCACCAAGCAAGATCTAGAACACAGTATAGGGCGCTTGGAAGCGAGCTGCAAGGCAGAGTTCCACGCCATACGTGAGTCCGTTCAACAAGTTACTAGTGCCAGCACAGCTCTACAAACCCAATGTGCTGATCTTTCTTCACAAGTAGTATCCCATGCGGCTATTTTGGAACGCCATGAGGCGCAAATTAATATGTTGTATCTGTTGCATGATGATGCTGAAAACCGCAACAGGCGGAATAACATTCGTATACGGGGTCTACCTGAAACCATACCAAATTCAGAATTGCCCACAGCTGCCTACTCTATATTTGCTAAGCTCCTTGCTGTCCCATCTGATGTTGATATAGAGATAGATCGGATACATAGAACTCTGGGCCCGCGCAGCACAAATCCGCAACGCCCTAGAGATGTTATCTGTCGGATTCATTTTTACAGAACCAAGGAAGATAATATGAAAAAAGCCAGAGAATCTACAAATATTGAATATGCTGGGGCTCAGATATAACTGCTGCCTGACCTCTCTAAACATACATTGGATCTTCACAGGGCTCTTAAACCGCTTTTGACAGTTCTTCGTGAACGGAACATCCCATACAGATGGGGATTTCCCTTTCATCTCATCATCAGATCTGGAGTTGGAACCCTTGTTCTTCCCGAGCCATCTGACCTGCCTCACATTGTACGTGATCTGCGTCTTCCCGACATCATATTGCCTTAATGGCCCACAGTGACTTTGCTCCTCAACAGCAAACCAGCGCCATCGCAAGCTCCTCCACGACCTCCGCCTGATAGTCCTCCAGGCACCTCCGCGGGTCATCTTTCTTCCCCTCCTCCTTCCACAACCTAGCCAATTAAATCGGCATCGCCAAAAATTTTTATTGGATCCCAGGATACCTTCACTATTGTTCTTGGAATTTCCACCTTTCATCCTAACCTTTTTGTGTTTCTTAGGCTACTAAACGTAAGACGTTTCTCCTCCTCGGTGGGACTTTCCATGTACTGGTAGCTATGTTGAGCGTTATTTATCTAATGTTTATTGCTGCAGATTCTGCTGTTAGTTGGTTTGCTATTCTTGAATGCCCTCTAGATCCTGTGTTTAATTCTGTCTAGGGCCCACTGGGGGGTGCGCGAGCTATATTGCTCTCGCCTCCCCAGTTGGCCCTATTATGGGTCCTTAGATGTTGTATTCCTGTTTTACGTTTGCAGGAGACTCATTTTCAATCCACTAGAATTCCCTCTCTCCTCATTCGTTATTACACTGTTTGGCACCACAGCTCCAATCCTGAGTCTAGAACTAAGGGGGTCTCTATAGCTTTCCACAAAACGTTCCCTGTTCAGATACTTGACTCTCTGGGATAAGAAATTTACATTTTATGCCCCTAATCATCAACCCACTGTGGCTCTTACGCAGTACTTGGCGACTCTGAAGGGGTTCGCTGAGGGATCTATCATAGTGGGAGGCGACCTGAACTGTGTTCTGGATCCCCGGATTGACACTTCCACCGGGAAAACCCCAATTTACTATTCCAAATTGAACTCCCTTCGTTCTAGACTACACGATCTTAGACTAGCAGATATGTGGCGTACTCTGCATCCCACCACTAAAGATTATACCTTTTACTCCAACCCAGACAATATGTACTCCCGTATAGATTATATTTTAGCAAGCCACTCTGTACTTGATTGGAACCCTGTTACTTCTATAGAATCTTGTCCCTGGTCCGATTATTCCTCAGTATCCCTCTCGCTCCAGATTCCTCTAATGGGCCCTAGAGAATGGACATGGAGGTGTAATGATTCCCTGTTTAAGGACTTTGTGCGAAGGCGGTTTTAGAAGCAATTACCAATTTTTTAGGGGACCATGTTTCGGACCCCACTCTCCTACCTTTACAATGGGAGGCTTTGAAGGCGGTGGTTCGAGGGGTCCTAATTCAACAAGGAATTCAAAAGCTTAAAAGGATCAGATTGCAGGATATTACACTTACTAGCGATAAAATTCGCTCCTTGGAACGTCTACATAAACAAAACATGGCCCCAGCTGTATTTTTAGAACTGACTGCTGCTAGGACTCACCTTTTGAGCTGTACGACCTAGCATACCAACGCCATCAGGATCGCTTCCGCAAATTATTTACCAGTATGGGGATAAATGTGGCCGATTGTTAGCTGGGGGCTTACACCCTCACCCTTCCACTACCTATATTCCGTCTATCCGGACTGCTAATGGCGGCTTGACATCCATTCCTAAGGAGATCTTGCAAAATTTTCATTACTATTATGCCGATCTCTATCAAATCCGTCCTGCCCATGTAAGACCACCCTCCCTACAAGATTATATAACCAAAACAGCCCTTCCGACGTTAGATTCTGAGGTGATATCGCAACTGGAGACCCCGTTTTCCGAGGAGGAGGTCTTTGCCGCTTTACGTGCTACACCGACAGGGAAAAGCCCTGGCCCTGATGGTTTTACTCCGCGGTTTTATTTAACTCCATGCCCTCAATCTTGTTCCTTTTATGACCAAGGTGTTTTCTTCCATCTCCGTCGACACGCCGTTTCCTCGACAGAGTTTGGAAGCTCATATTACAGTCCTTCCTAAGCCTGGCAAAGATCATACGGTTTGCTCTAATTATAGACCCAAATCATTGATTAATGTTGATGCAAACATTTTTTCTAAATTGATTGCCATAAGGTTATCTCCTTATATGCCCTCATTGATTCATCTGGATCAACCTGGGTTCATCTATGGAAGGGAAGCTTGGGACAATACTATTAGGACTATCCTGCTGACCCAACTTGCTAAGTCTACAGGTACTCATATGTGCCTACTGTCAATAGACGCTGAAAAGGCCTTTAACAGGGTTTGTTGGGAGTTTATGTACTCAGCGTTACGTCAGGTAGGCCTGGGCCCCGATATGGTCTCTAGAATTGCTGCATTGTATTCCTCACCCAGGGCCCAGGTGCGGGTTAACGGCGCCCTTTCTGATTCTTTTCAAATCAAGAACGGTATGAGACAGGGGTGTCCTCTTTCCCCATTGCTTTATGCCCTAGTTATGGAACACTTGGCTGTGGCCCTGCGTCGCAATCCGGATGTTAAAGGGATCAAGATAGGCGATACCCATTATAAACTCTCTTTATATGCAGATGATCTTTTGCTATATATAACATCCCCTCAAGTCACGATACCTTCAGTACTGAAGGAATTTGACGAATTCGGATCACTCAGCAATTTCAAGGTAAACTACTCCAAATCCAAACTTCTAAATGTTACCTTAAACTCGACTCAAATGTCCACTATACACAATAATATGTCCTTTCGGATCTGTCCTACTGCCCTTAAGTATTTGGGTATAATGATACCATCGGACCCTTCTGCTTTGTTCTCACTTAAATATTCCCATGCATATAGTAAAATTCAATCCGACCTTCAGAAATATGACTCCTTGTCTCTTTCCTGGTTCGCTGGCATAAACACCCTAAAAATGGATATTGTCCCCAGATTGTTATATATATTCCAAATGGTTCCTATAGTTTTACCAACTGCATATTTGCGTAAAATACATAGGTTGTTTTTAAAATTGCTATGGAATAAAAAGCACCCCAGATTGGCATTCGGCATATTGGTTAAACCCAAATGTAGAGGAGTGGGGGCCCCTGATATTGTTTCCTATTATAGGGCATCGGTCTTAGTGCGCCTGACAGACTGGTTTCACAGTCGGGAGTCGAAAGAATGGGTGCTGCTGGAAGAACTTTTGTCCCCAGTGAGTCTCCGGTCTCTGCCATGGGTGGACCGGTCGTTATTACGGCTGACTTCCCTCATGCCTCCACTTACTATAGATTTATTACAAATTTGGGATATTCTCCTTAGATCGGGCAAATTGTCTACGAGACCCGGGCCCATGACACCATTGTTTGATAACCCAGCTTTTCCGCCGGCATTGAGGGCTACCAAATTCTTATCCTGGTCCGCCTCCGAACACCGTCACCTAAAGGATATAGTTCATAATGGGTGGGTCCCCCCTTTATCCTCCCTAGACCTTTCATACAGAAGCAAGCTGCTATCCTGGCTTTCGTACAAGCAATTAACGCCTTTTGTAGCTTCTTTTACTGATCCATCCTTCCTACCCAGAAATTTGATGGAATTTGAGCAGTTAGTTAGCTTACCTGTTCGCCCTCCCCATACTGTCTCAAGGGAGAGGGACTTGGCTGGTCTCATAACTGGAGACGACTGGGAAACATCATTTATCCTCACACACGAGCTGGCACTGACTTGTAAAGCCCAGGAGGTGAACTATAAAACCCTGTCTAGGTGGTATTGTTGTCCTGTGGATCTGCATAGAATCTCTCCCACAAACTCGGATCGCTGTTGGCGATGCCTGTCGCATAGGGGGACAATGCTTCATATTTGGTGGGAATGCTCAAAGATATTTCGTTTCTGGGATGTGATTATTCAGATATTTAATGACTGCTCCGGTTCTACAGTACCCAAAACTCCCAACGTGGCTCTTCTATCTATGATCCCGGGCTTGCTTAAAAGTATTAAAAGGGGTGCCCTACGGCACTTTCTTACCACGGCTAGAGTTCTTATCCTGGGATTGTGGAGGCAGCCTGTTGCTCCTTCTGGAGCTGACTGGGTATCCGAACTTGAAAAAATCTGCCATATGGAAATGCTAGTGGCGGAAGATGATGACAGAATGGAACAATTTAAAATAGTTTGGTCCATGTGGGATTGGTTTAAAGAATCTCCCCGACTCCAAATGTACTTATCCTAATGTTCTCATATATTTGTTAGGGCGCTATCTTTGTATTAAGGGTTTTTCCATACTTTCTCCAACCTTGTGTGGTGCACATTCTCTTTGCCCCTTCCCTTCCCAACCCCCCTCCTTGGGCTGCATTGTTTTTTTTTAGTATTGTTTTTTGTTAAAAGATGTTTACACATGTATATAGCGATATAGGCGGCTTAAGATTCTTAGAATAATATTTATGTTCCATGTTTCTAGGAGTATCTTTGTTAATCTCTGTTTTTTTGTGTTGATTTGTTTTATTCTGATTCATGAAGGTTTTGACAAATTATTGCTATGTTTATCAGAGTACATGCTGTATCTAAGATGTGTATTTTATGCTCATACGAAGCCAATGCCGTTACAGGTTAATTAGATTTCTGTGTTTTACGTTTTAATGTTTGCTATGTATATTTGTTTATTTCTCTTTGAAAACGCAATAAAGCTGATTGACACAAATTAAGCTAGGAGGTCCATCAAATTACATTAACCAATCCCAATCTAGTGGGGTGTGTGTCAACCGATGGTCATCGTACAGAACACACCCACTAACCCATCCAAGAGCCCCAAGGATACCTAATAGGAATTAACTATATAAAAATGGGAACTGAGAGATTTGAGCTCTCTCCTCTCTTGCTTGCCCCTCTCTTGCTTGCTGGCTCCCCTTGTCTCCTGAGGGCCTCCTTAGGTAAGCTGGTATGGGGTCTTCTTCTGAAGGTAGTAGGCTCCTGAGGTACCCATTAACCTCTTAGCAGGTAGCTATAAGATATTCCTGATTGTAGTCTTATGGGTGTCTATAGTATTACTGCATTACTTTGCCATTTTGTAACTGACTTGTGTACTAAGCAACTATTAGATTATTACAAGGATTACTACTACTAACCTTATATCATTGATTGAAGTTCCTATGTTTAGATATCAAACAATATTGCTGTGTACTGTTTCACCTTGTTTTCTTAATTAAACTGTTTGAGTGACTAGCTATTATTTGTGTATGAACCTTCTTTTATTGAATATCTATATGTATTGATAGGGGATATAATTTCCTATTTATTTTATATATTTCCATATTTATATTCAGATAAATATTCCTAAAACAACAAACGGGGGGGGGGGGGGGGGGGGGGGTGCGACACCTTTTGAATAAAGTTGTTTCTTAAGATGGTGTTGTTTTTTTTTGGGGGGGGGGGGGGGGGGGGGTGTTGGGGTTCCTGTTGACCCAAAAATATCATCAGAAACTAAAAAACTCTGCCCATCAGTGCCCGCTACCCTGTTACTCATAGGCTGGGTGTACACGGACAGCTTTAATAACCCATGTAAATGTTCTTACTGCTATTTTTAACCACCTGGGTGGTTACCCCGAACCAGGGGTAAGAAAACTTGCTAAATGTGTTTACCCCGAACCAGGTTCAGGGTAGCTAAAAATAAAAACAAGAGTTACAGTGCAATCTGATTGTCATACAACATTGTATGACAATCGGATTACAATTTACAACAAAAAAGTTTATTATTAAATTTTGGACTCATATTTCGGTGAGTTATGCCTAAGAATTATAGCCTACAATGTAAAATAAATTTCCTTGCAAAAAAGGTAACACTTCTTGTATGGAAATACGGAGAGAATTAGAACGCTTGGTGTTCGCGTACACTTTCCTCGGCGATTCCTGATGACGTCGGTGAGTGCACCCATCGATGGGGGTTGTGGCGGTAAAATTCAGATGTTTTGTATTGTATTCAAAACAAAGTCCTGTATCCAATTCAATACAAATTATTACAAAATATATTTATTTGGTTTTGCCTATAGGTATGTGACGTTGGACTCTTAAAATTTACCACATTAGGGAGATGTTTTAGAAAAATATAGTACTATACAGTATTCAGAATTACTGCATTTTCAGTATTTTTGAATTATTTATGCATTCTTGTTTAAGCTGATTTTTGTGTTTTTTATTTAATTTTATTAATAAATGTAATTATTTTTTTTTACATGATTGTGTGTTTCAAACTTTATTATATTTACGATATCTACTAGACCCTTGTTTAGACAAATTTTAGTAAGAGACAGGTCTACATTATAAATAAAAAAAAAAAAAAACATTTCATGAAAAACAGCTTGACAAAAATACAGACATCAGTGAAATGCCCAGGAGGTTAAGCACTTTTACAAGAGTTTTAAAGCTTGCCCTTAAAACATTTCAAATAATCTATGACACTTGTTTTTTTCGCCTTTTTTAATGTTTTACACGTACAATGATTTATAACTTATTGAAAGTGCGGGAAAACAAGCAAACACCATGGCTTAGATTGGCCTTTTGGAATGTATGGGGATTTCAAGGATGGGCTTTTAAAAGAATCAGGTTAAACACCGCCGAAACTGTGTAGACCCAGCCATAGGAGGCTGGTATTTAAAATATTGCTAAGTGTTCTAGATTGGATAGAAAAAATAATCACAAGTGTCATGAAAATATTTTTATTATATTTAAAAGTAATGTTTTAAGAATAAATTCTCATGTAAAAGCTAATTTTCTTGAAAAAATCCACAAATCACCAATTATTCTAAGCATGTATTAGTTGCATAGAGAGCATATGTACAGAAAATGGCCAAAACAATCTTTGGAATATTTATTATCTTTTAATAGAAAAAATAAATTAGATGACATTTAGCAATAAATAGGGTTCACTGTTCAGGCTTACCTATCTGCCCTGGGTGTTTGTAAAATCTTTATATAATGTCTATTAACAGTTTGGGGTATCATTCGACTTCTTCATGGTGGTTATATATGGGTAAATAAAATTACTTCACTTACTATTCAATAAGATTTTGGATATTGGACTGTCAAAGGCAAATTAAATGTTGTACTTCTGTGCTGTGCCATGTTCGACGAGTTATCACCTTTCAAAGTTCTAATATAAGGTAATAAATATTCCAAAGATGAGATGGCAGACCAGAAGATAAAGGGTGAAAAAGACTGGAGAACTGGAAAGAAAACATCTTTGGCCATTTTCTGTCTACACGGACTGTTTCCGCAACATTTAGCAGAGTTTTTTAGTTTATGATGATATTTTGGGCAACGTAACCCCCCCTCTCCGTTATAGAAAAATTGGGGTTCAGGTGCTAGAAGCCTCCAGCAATGTGTAAAAGGGTAGTTTTTTTTATGGGCGGAGTTTTACCTGTTCTACCGATGGTCTGTTGATGAAATTTTAGGGGGTGCTATCTACAGGTGCCCCCCACCTGCACCTATGATTTTGTTCACCTGCACCCCCCTGTTCAAGGTAAATTGGGGTTCAGGTGCTGGAAGCCTCCAGCAATGTGTAACAGAGTGATTTTTTTATGGGCAGAGTTTTTTATGTTCTGGCGATGGCCTATTGATGAAATTTTAGGGGATGTTATCTACAGGTATCCCCGATTTGCACCTATGTATTTGTTCACCTGCACCCCCCTGTTCAAGGAAATTTGGGGTTCAGGTGCTGGAAGCCTCCATCAATGTTTAACAGGGTATTTTTTTTATGGGAGGAGTTCTACCTGTTCTGGCGATGGCCTATTGTTTAAATTTTAGGGGGTGTTATCTACACGTGTCAACCACTTGCACCTATATTTTTTGTTTTGTACATCTCCCCGTTTCAGAGTAATTGGGGATCATAGTATGGAAGGGGACAGGGTAGTGTAGTATGATTTTTCTAGTTTTGTTACAGGTCGGTAAAAATTTGGGGTTTGCACCTTTTTGCTATGTAAGTTGCCCCGGGGGTCCATTATTTGTGTATTTATCTTCGGATTTCTAGACATTTGGATTTTTAAACAGCTGATGTTCAATTTTCACTACTTTTATAAATATGACCTCAATATTTAAAGGTATTGAAGGTGGGGAGATGAAATTTGGAGTACTGCTAGCTATGAGGGTCCCCTATGTATTCTGAAAAATTTCAGGTCGGTAGGACATACTGTTCAGGAGATATGAGGGTTTGTACAGGGAGAGATGTAAGGCTGCAGTGGATGACATGCTGCATTTATACTCAAAGTGAAAGTGAAACTATCCTGGTGATTAGGTCATTGTACACACCCACTGGTATCCGTCCCCTGGCAGTAATTTTTCATGGGAATTTTTTTTTTGTTAGGACAGGCATATGAAGAGGCTCGATTACTCCATGCAGATCAGTGATCACTTGTCTGTGGAGATAACCCTACTAAAGCCAACAGAAAAAGCATGACTTTGAGTAATAACACTTCTGCAACGGTATTGTGTGTTAAAACAGTGAGGGTGAGGGGGGTTGTGCATTGTGTGATTGTTTTGGAACAGACCAATCGTCTGCTGAGTATCTGCTCCCGTCCCGATTAGGTATAGTGCATGCACGAGAAGAATCACACTGACCCTGAGTTCAGACAAGTGAAACTCCTTTATTATTAGTGTTGGTCGAATAGCTCACTATTCGATTCGACAGCTATTCGGCCGAATATAGCAAAAAAATTTGGGTGGTCGAATTCGAATCCCATTAAAGTCAATAGGAGAAAAATTCGGGTTTGTTTCAGCACTGTGTAGAGCTTCTACAGCCTCCAAGACCAATCACAGAGCAGTAGAGGTATGAATGAACATAGTATTTCCATTCAACCTCTATTGCCCTCGTATTGTCTCCAGGATCAGGGGAGCAGAGCTGTCAGCATAAAGCTCCGCTGATTGCTCTGCTCCCTGAGGAAAGGGAAAGCCTGATCAAGATCTCCCTTTCCTCAGCAACTCAGGGAGCAGAGCAATCAGCGGAGCTTTATGCTGACAGCTCTGCTCCCCTGATCCTGGAGGCAATACGAGGTTTAAAATAAAAAACAAGTTTAAAATAAAAAACACATACAAAATAACGAATTTAGGAAAAAATGTCGAACAGCCATATTCGGGTCGAATATAGGGACAACCCGAATTCGAACATCAACACTATTTATTATATTAAGACACAGGGATTTTTTTTATGGGCAAGCAGCTAATGTCATGTGCAAAGGGACCTTGAGTATGATAATATAAACTTCTGATTGGTCATGTCCATACAAGGTAAACTTCCTCCAGGAGCTGGACATCATCATCTTGGGTGTTGAACTGAATGGAGGCTCCATCTTAGTTACATGCTCTTGATTTGATGGGAGGGGGTGCTACTAGTGGCCATTTTGAGCAAGAAATATAAAAAAGTAACTCTACATATATACATTGTAAAATAGACATTTTACTCAATTCCATCACAGTCCCCCCTTAAAATGAGTATTTTCACTGTCCCTACTTCCCCTAGCTCATCTGTCCTTATGTGTCTTGGAACTCTTTTGTGCTGCATGTTAAACGAGTGATGACTATTCCATCACCCCCCTTGCCACAGACTTTACACATAAGGAAGTCAGATGCTCTCCCTATGGGGAAATGTTGTTGTAATTGGGCAGGAGAGACTGCAAAGGGGTGTAAGGCTTTTCATCCTCTTTTATGTGAAAATCTCCCTCCTCCTGGTAAAGGAGAGTTGGACTGCTGGTATCTATGGCCTTCCCCATCAACTTTTCCACACAAGGTAAGACACAACAGACTATTAAAGCAAGGAAGATTAAGATAATCAGCACAGTTACCCCTATCTGTGCCAAAACTATCTGCCATCCGCTCATCCAGCTAAAGTATTGGTCCCATGGATCCGTGATACCTGAGTTGTTTTTCAACTCAACCGATAGATCTCCCAACTTCTTGATCGCTAATGTGACCTTACCATTTGGACCAGTATTATCAGGAATGTAGGTGCAACATGTCCCTGTGCTTTCTAACATCTTAGATACACCCCCTTTCTCAGCCAATATCATATCCAGAGCCATACGATTTTGGAAGGTCATATATGAAGTGGGGGCCAATTGGTCAGCAATACCTTGGAGGGCATCCCTAGTGTAGTTTACAAACCGCTGTTGATTATAATATATGTAATTTATCCAATCTACGTTTTTATTGACAGTTATTATGGGTATAAGGGACTCAAAGCCTGCTTTCCCCTGATATTTGGCCTTGAATTCATCAGGCACCCCCCTTGGGACTCCAATTGTGTCTATGTACACATGAGGGTCAAAACTTCCAGGAGGGGCTTCCCGTTTCCTCCTGTGGTTGAGTGCTGTGTCAGGGTGTACATTTAGGAGTATTTTCTGTTAAAATATGGAGAGGCATGATAGCCTTTGCAAGAGCACATTCACCAGTCCAGGTTCCTTCTAACTTTGTTCTAATTCTCTGATCCCCACAGATCCAATATACATCACCAAGAGATTGTGTGTGATTTTGTACTGTGTCACCTGGGATGGAGCTGTAGGTGGCACAGTACGCTTCCATGAAATTACCCAAGAATCCTCCCCAGCCCTTGTAATTTGAGTAGCAGGTATAGTTTCCTGGGTAAATGGTGATACCCTCACCTGGCTTTGGGGTTTTGGTGAGGATAGGATACTCCTTTTTTCCACTTCTCACATGCAGAGTGATTAGTGGTTGTGTTGGTGTATAGGCTGAGGAAACATTCCTCACTGCCCCTAGGAATTTGCAGAGGGACTATACCTAGGTGTGGCCTGGCACTGCCGCAGACATAGCAGTTGCTTTTGTTATGCTGGCTGGTGCTGAACCTCATCCACTCGAGCCATAAGTTGGTATCAGAGAAACCGGTTTCTGCTGCCATGGTGTCTTTGAAGGTGGGATTTGCTATTGCCACCATGTCATCTAGGGTACGCATATGGGGTTTCAGGGGATTGAGCTCAGATTGGGAGAGTTTCCACTCAGATGATTTGTACATATCTTTCAGTTGAAATTTTCCTAATTTATGGTCCGACCCTCCCTTCATTCAAAGACCCATCCAATAGGTGCCCACATCACAGGGGCTGGGATTTTCTATGGTCAAGGTAAATTTCATCTGTTGTCCCGATTTCCTCACAAAATAAACGTTTCCCCCTTGTCCCCATTTTGCACAGGTGCCCGACTTTAGTAAGATCATCCTGCTAATTAGGGACTTTCCATTCTTATCCCGTCTGTTCAATGCACTCTGTGGTCTATACCCCCAGTCTGGTCCTATATTCCGCCCTACTGATCCCCAATGGTCACAGTTTTGTCCCCAATAGTCATCGGTCACACATATGCATATATCCTTATACACAGGGATATCTTGGTACCAGTCACACTGCCAAGACGCAGAATGTCCATCACAATCTACTTTATTGCAGTAATCAAAAGTAAAGGTGGCTACATGAGTGCTAAATTAATTATACCAGAATTGGGTTATACCCCCCATCTTGGTGATAGACACCTCCTGAGCCTCAAACAGACTTAACAGAAAAAGGATATATAACACTGTCATGGTGGTGTGGACGGAGCTTGGTACTCAGGGGGTGAAACTTTTTTGCAGTGGGAGGCGTGTACCTAGGTGCTCTTCCCGGCCACTTTGACTGAAGTGGCTGTGGTCAGCAGGATTTGGAATGGACCATCGTATCTTGGTTCAAGGGAGTGTTTTCCCACAAATTTCTTTATCAGGATCCAGTCTCCTGCCTGTAGGATGTGTGTCTCAGTGACGGACTCAGGATCTGGAATGGAAGAAAACACTTTGGCATGTACTCGAGTTAATTCTCGTGATAATGCGGTTTCATAGTTTGTCAACACATCAGATTGTAACTGTAATTGTTGTGGAAAATACCAACCAAGTCTGGGGGCTGAACCAAACAAAATCTCATAAGGGGATAAGGAATATTTTACCCATGATGTGTATCTGACACTGAATAGGGCAATGGGTAGACTGTCTGGCCAACTCATAACAGTTTCTTGGGCCATTTTCAGCATTCTAGTCTTCAGAGTCCCATTCATCCTTTCAACTTTCCGGCTGCTTTGGGGATGGTAGCGCGTATGTAGAGCTAGGGTGACCCCTAATGCGGTCCAAATTTCCTTTGTCAGAGAAGCTGTGAAAGCAGGTCCTTGATCACTCTCTTTCACCTCTGGAACTCCATACCTGCACACAAATTCGGGGAGTAATTTCTTTGCTGTGGTTTTGCCTGTCATGTTTGAGACTGGGAATGCTTCCGGCCATCCTGAGAACATGTCCACCACCACAAGGGCGTTCAAATATTCAAATCTTCCACTTTTTGGCATTTGTATGTGGTCTATCTGGATTCTCTGAAACGGATGTAGGGGTTTTGCCAGATGTTTCTGGGGCACTTTCTCCGTCCGTCCCAGGTTACATTTTGCACAAGTGGCACACGACTTGCTGTATCTATCGGTTACCACAGTGGTTCCCGGTGCCATATAGTACTTGTTGATGAGGGGGTTCATCAAACCTTTCGACAAGTGGGCGGCCCCATGAGCCCACTGGACCACCGCTGGGTACATGTTCCTGGGTAGACAAAGCTTCCTATTACACACAAACAGACCTCTTTCAAGGGTTAGACCTTTCTTTGTCCTATTTTTTTTTTTTCTGGACTTGCTTGTTCCTGGAGTTCCTTCAGGTATTCCTTTTGCACTGGTAGGGTTTGTAAATTCAGCATTTGGTATTCCTCCTCTTAGGACACTCTCTCAACCACTTCCTGTGATCTACTGGTTCCGCTGGCCACCCGTTTGGCCATCATGTACGCCAGATGATTGCCTCTTGCTTCGGGTGAAGTTAGCTTTCCATGTGCTTTTACTTTCAGAATCGCTGCTTGTGTTGGAAGAAGGAGGGGCTTCATCAAATCTGAGATAGCTGAGCTGTGTTTTACCAGTGTTCCTACTGCGGTCAAAAATCCTCTCGTTTTCCAGATGACCCCTAAGTCATGGGCCACACCAAAGGCATAACGGGAATCTGTGTAGATATTTGCCCTCTTCCCTTCTGCTAGCTTGCATGCTGTAGTGAGAGCTCGGAGTTCTGCTTCTTGAGCGGACACAGCAAGAGGCAAAGACACAGCCTGAAGGACTGTGTTTTCAGTGGTGACTGCATATCCAGTGTGGCATATCCAGATGGATGGATCCAGATAGCATATCTGGATCCATCCACAAAAATAGTGAAGTCAGGAATCTCCAGCGGTGATTGACTCACCGTGGGAAGATGTGAGATTTCTATTTTCATAAGTTCAAAGCAGTCATGGGGGTGTCTTGGTTACTTTCTTGTTCCTTCTGGCCCCTCTCGGGAAGTGGAAGGAGAGCAGCGGGGTTCAGAGTGTTACAGCGTAAACAGGGTGATGTTATCAGGTAGCAGGAGGGAACATTGGAGCCTCAGGTGTCTGGCTGTAGACAAGTGTTTGGGTTGGACTTGGTTGAGTATAGCAGCGATATCATGAGGGGCAAGCAATACGAGGTCATGTCCCAACACCAAGTCCGAGGTCTTGTCAAGTAAGGCCTGTGCAGCGAAGATGGCATAAGACATGAAGGACCTCCTCTTGCCACTGCGTCCAGCCTGCAGGAGTAGTAGCCCACCGAGCGCAGGCAGTTGCCGTGTGATTGGGCGAGGACACCCATAGCATGTCCTTGGCGTTCAGACACAAAGAGCTTGAATATCCTGTCGTAGTCCGGGAGCCCTAAGGCCGGGGCTGAGGAAATTGCTCACTTGAGGATCTCGAAGTTTGAGATTGCTTCTGGGGACATCTGGAAAGGATCAGACTTGAGGGCATCATAGAGGGGTTGCATTAGTAGGGAGGCTTCTGGGATCCATGCTCTGCAATATGAGATCAGCCCAAGAAAGGCATGGAGTGGCTTCTGGCCTCTGGGTAAAGGGATTTCTGAGATCGCCTTGATCCTGTCCCTGGTAATGTGCCTGGTGCCATGGTATATACAGTGTCCAAGGAAGACCACAGACATTAAGCACCACTGCAATTTGGACTTGGAGGCTTTACAGCCCTGGTCTGCGAGGTAGCACAGCAGGCTTTCTGAGGTCTCTTTAGCAGTGGGCAGGTCATCCGCACAAGGGAGGAGGTCATCGACATATTGAAGGAGGGTCACAGTTGAGTGGTCCTTTTGCCATGTATCAAGGATGGTGGCCATTGCTTTGGCAAATTAGCTAGGAGAGTTTTGTGCTCCTTGAGGCATAACTGTCCATGTGTATTGTTGGCCATCATGGGTGAAAGCGAAGAGGTATCTGCAGGATGGGTGGAGTGGCACACTGAAGAATGCATTGGCCAGATCTACAACCGTGAAGTACCTCGCTGATAGGGGTATGCCTGCAAGCAGAGTGTGGGGATTTGGGACTATTGGTGTCTCCTCCATGTCCTATTGCAGGGAGATGTGCATATTACAAGGGCCCCATTGGTCATGAGAGATTTGACTTTTTTTGAGATCCCATCTGATTGGCTGGTTTCGGTGGGTATTGTGGATTTCTGGGCAAAGGGGCCCCAGGCTTCAGTTCCAACATGACCGGGGGAACCTTCAGGTGGCCAATGTCTTCAGGTCCTGTGGACCATAAGCAACTGGGAACTGTGGCCAGTACATCAGCTGGGATATTGGTGGCAGGTGGTTCCTCAAGGGCCATAAGGAGAGGGAGGGAACACAAAGCAGAGGAGTCATCCAGCCCCAATGGTGAAGAGACAGAAATGGTCCCATCCGAAGAGAATACAATGGAGGCTTGTAGTCTGGACAGAACATCCGCGCCCAACAGGTTCAGAGGGCAAGTGGAAGACACAACAAACCGGGCTAGGAGGTCTGGGAAAGTTCCAATTTGAAGTGGGCGAGTTAGTGGGTTAGTTCTGGGGGTTCCATCCACCCCCACACAAGATATGTCAATATTGGAAAGGTAAGAGTAGTCAGGCAGGTCTTCTGCTCTAATGACACCCCCTGATGCACCTGTGTTGACCAATAACGTGGTTGTGCTTCCTTCAATAGGTAAAGTGACCTTGGCCAATGGCCCCCCTGTATCCCCTGTAGACACTGCCATATAAGGGGAGGTCGGTACAGGCTTACCTGAATCCTAGCGCTGAAGGTCCAGATGTTCTGCACTGGGCTCGGGGTTCTGTCGTTGGTTCTGTTGTTGTTGTCCTTGAGTTCGTGCTTGGATGCTCTTCACTCTCTCTTGAAATGCCCTGGGTCCCCACAATTTAAACAGGTTGGTGGTGGTCTTGTTGTGTTTTGGGTGTCAGGCTCACAATTAAAACAGGTTGGTGGTGGTCTTGTTGCGATTTGGGTGTCAGGCCAAGCATCTGTTAGCATGAGTGGCGTGGCCTTCTTGGTTGTCTGGGAGGACTCCAGGCCCTTTGCTTCCAGCAGGAGGGTATCCAGGGGTAATACCCGGTACTCTGGCCAGGCCACTACAAGACCCTTTTGTATAGGTTCCTTCAACCCAGCGACAAATGCTGATAACAGCATTTGACTGTGGACTTTGTTGTAATTGTTGAATCCCAGATTGGAGAAAACTTGCAATAGTCTAGTGTGATATTTTTCTACTGATTCTGTAATATCTTGGGTAATATCCTGTATGCTCGTAGCTTGGTCAGCCAGTCTTTCCCGTGCCCATTCACATACTTGTTCACAGAATTCCAAACCAGAGGAGTAGGTATTGTCATCGACAACCCTTGCAGTTTGGAGGCTCTTTTCCATTATCGGCCAGTAGGCGTCACCTGCCTTTATTTCGCATAGGCTGACTAGGTCTCTCCATGCCGCTGAATAGGTCTTTTGTATTTGGGCTACCCTCCGGTAGAAGGGCATGGGTTGTTTTTCTGGGTCTGGTAAGGTGGTCACTAAGGAAGATGCCTGGGTAAAAGTGACATACATCATGGGTGCACTGACGGCTAGGCCATGGTTTACTGTTGAGGCCCGTGGTCCTGGGTTGGCTCGTAGCATGGGGGGAGGGTTCCAGGTCATCAGGTCCTCGGCCTCCGGGGCGAGAAGTCCCCTTGGAGAGATGAGGGCTCTGGTAGGAGTGCATACTCCCTCCCAGGCTGGGCCCCAAGTCTGGGAGTACCAAGACACCCCCTGCCGGAGCCATGGTGGTATCAGGTATAGCTAAGCTAGGCATGATAGGGGCCTGGGGCTCCCCTGGTGGCACGTAGTAGGTGCTATCTGCTCTTAGAACTGGTTAGAGGGGAACTGCTGGATTGTTAGGCCCTCCAGGGAGTTGGCTGGGTGTACTAAGATGGCCGCCACAGGTAGGAGTCATGGGGTGTTTTCCTGTGTCTTGGCTGGGTGTGCCAAGATGGCCGCCACAGGAAGGAGTCATAGGGTGTTTTCCTGTGTCTTGGCTGGGTGTGCCAAGATGGCCATCACAGGGAGGAGTAGGTTGGGCCAGGAGCGTAAGTACAGGTAACAAAGGGGCGGCAGACAAAAGACGGGGCTCAGGGGAGGACCAAGAGGATGTGTCGCCATCATAGGGCTGCGGCTGACTATTTGAAGTTAATGCACATGATGATTCGCTTTGATGATACACATAAACAGTTTTTCCTCCCTGTTCAACTTCCTGCTCTATCCAATTTTCCTTCTGCATAGCCCCCGCCACATTATACCAGGCTTTAGCTGTCTTTAATAGGTTGTTATCAACCAAAATACCTCTTTTCTTTTTCAGTAACTTCCGCCATTCCTCCAGCTGTAGCTGGCCTCCACACAGTTATTGCAGTTATCCCACACACCTTTGCCAACTTGTTCAACCTTTTCACATGCTCCTTCCCCTCTCTCTCTGTCACCAACTCACATGCCAAAACGCCCTTTTCTGGTTTTGTCAGTTTCTGTCCCATCTCCTTCTCTCTCTCTCTCTCTGGCCCTCCTACCAAAATCCCCAGATCTCTCACTCGCTCTCCCTCTCTCCCCTCACAGTCGTCTAACTGTTCTTGGTGGCAGGGGCACCTCTCTACACTGTGTCCCACCTGCTCAGTCTCTCTTTCTATCTGCTGTATCGACTTTCCTATGTCTCCTTTCACTGGATAGTGGACGTTAAGGCGGAAGACTAGGATTTCAGGTCTATTAGGTATCAGAGGGCGGCGTCCTAGCAGCTCCTAGCTATATCCTAGCTCTTTTACCTTCACTCGACCCCAGCCACCCTCATGAATACCAAACATCAATCCACAAACACATTTAGCACATGACATATCACTGTTGGAGGGGAGATCCCAGAGGCGGGAGGCCCTGACAAAACACCCACGCTGCCGCGAACCGCGACGCGCACCCTGACACCCTTCCTCACGACGCGCCCACCACGCTGCCACTTACCAGAGGGTTACCGCGTCAGAAATACTTCTCAATAGACACCCCTCCTCACGGGGTGGGAAGTGCATGGTGTGATAAAACAGTGAGAGCTGTGGGGTTGTTATTTTTAACAGTAGGAAATGTTTTGTTGATAAATGTGAACGGGAGATTTTTTTGTTGAACCCCACTGTTGTATTGTTAAACAGATTGTGTTGAACAGTGTGGACTGTGTAATTGTGTTGTTGAACATGGCAGCCTGTTCAACAACAAAATTACACAATCCACACTGTTGAACAAACCAATAACCCCCCAACCCCACTGTTCTAAAACAAAAAATGGTGTAATTGTGTGATCAGGATTAATCCTATAGGCTGCATTTTTCAGCAACATATTTACACAATCCAAACTGCTCAGCATAACTAGCCCCTTCCTAGGCCTTTTATTATTATCCAGCATTTATATAGCGCTGACATATTACACAGTGCTGTACAAACTCCATAGTCATGTGACTAGCTGTCCCTCAAAGGAGCTCGCAATCTAATGTCCCTACCTTATTCATATGTCATTATTACAGTCTAAGGACAATATGGAGAGAATTTTTTTTATCATCAGTAGTGTGTGGTGGATATCTCTATGTTTTGATTGTGCCTAACTCTGGTTTATATACTGGTAATTGAATAAAGGACAGAGAAAGATTTAAAGGACAGAGAGTTTTCGGCACAAATATTGAAAATATAATTTGTAGTACAAGTTTACATACAAAATTATAAAAGAATTATATCCTTTTTACCTATAAATCATAATATTCCCTTATGATCTCTACAGGATTTGATCAATTTTCACACAGAGTTACAAAAAAAAATTACAACCTTTTCTCTGTATGTCACAATAGTTTCTTGCGATACATACAAAGTTTTGTTAAGGCCCGCTGTGGCACTTTACAGGTTCCAGCTAATATTAAACAAATATACATCACCATACAATGGTTAAGTAGGTATGAACCCTTTCATATCAACTGTAGTACCCTACGCGTTTCGCCATAGTGGGGGTAGTGATAGGTCAATAAAAAGTTCTCTATGTATACATACGGGGTTCAGGTGATCTAAATTTACAAACATAAATGTAGGGGTACAATACACTGCAATATTTAACATTACAAAAATCATATATTTCATTCAATTTTGTTCAGATAGTGGAATTATTAGAGAATAACACCAATAGTATAATAATATTAGTGAAACAGAAACAGATAAAACTGATTTTTAGAAAGATATGCTACATACATAGATCATATGTGAGTAATCAATCAAATCATAGAATTACCAAATATATATAAAGTAGAAATAATTATAATGATCAAACTTACATAATTCAAAATATGACTTAATCTTGGAAGAAAAATGAAGTGAACCTCAGAATAGAGATGATCCGTTGAAAAGTTCAGAGAAAGTAGGGTAGTGTAGTAGAATCCCCTATATAAGTATAGTCTCTACAATTTAAGAAAAATTTTCTGTTTATATCTTTATGTATAATCATATAATATATGTATAAGTGAGGTTAAAGAGTAAGTAGGAATTGATATCCTACCTGAAAATAAAGTAGACACTATTTTTTAATATGATGCTGAATGGTAGCTTAGGTCAATCAAGTTTCACTTTCCAGGGAAAATATAGTAAATAATCCCTAGCAGATGCAGTCAGCAAAATAGGTTTGCCATATATGCTTCCATATATTGTTGTCTACCTTTTTATGTAAAATAAAACTTTTGGGAATATAATTTTAATAAAGGTTCATTACCAGTGGTACAGTCTGTGATCAGACTGTTCAGATTTTTTTGGATTACTACGCAATACAATTGGCACATATTCCTTATGTATGCACAGATCTCGAAATGTATTGGCTTCTATGATGTAGTACCCTCCTTCTGGTATATTGATAGAAATATCCTCCTTTTCCATACAGCAAATACATTCCTCCTCAGTTAGAATAGCAATGCAATTTTAATTTTAATACATATAATAGAAACCAGCAAAATCCACTATGCCCACATGCACTTAGCCCCCCAGCTTTATGATCACAAATTTGAGAGGGGGTGGGGAGTATACTATAAACTCAAGTGTGGTTATCATGTATTACTGCAAATATGAGGTGTGCTGCAACATATATACATATAGGGTGGCAATGTATGTGTCTTTCATATTCCAAGACACTTTCATGCTGTTCCCTTTTTATAACTTAAAAAACAAATAATTAAAATAGAAAAGGTAATCCACAATCTCTAATAAATTCAAACACCTACAATGTAGCAGGTAAACACAAATCATGCCATGTTTGATAAGGAGGTTAAGTGGATCTTTACAAAAATGAAGATTTGTACAAACATTTATCAACAGGATATTAACCAAAAAAAAGTCTAATGTTCTACAACTCAATTCTGTGTAATGGTGTGTGGAATTAAAAGCAAGTGGCCTATTGTGCCCTCTGGCCAAGTTCATGAAACACTAGAAGCACTAGTGCAGCTGGCATTTGTAGTTCCCCATATAAATGCAGTGTTTTTGCAGTGGATGCTGCATCCCATGTCTCTGTGAGCCACAGGCTTTAATTTTAGCCTCTAAACCTATTACCCATTGGAATATATTTTTCAGTTTGCTTTTGTAGAAAAGACTTAAAACATTCCGATTTCTGTTCTGTGTTCTTTCAAGACAATATTGTCTCCCAGTCCAAGTTAAAAAGAGCCGCCCTTAATAATGGAAAATTTGCTCTCTTAAAATTAAATGTTTTTATCTTTCCTGTTTTTGATTCCTGTTTACAGCTTACATTAAATGAAATCATATTATCGTCACTGCTGCCCAGATTCTTTTTTATTTGCACATCTGTTATTAGCTCTGCATTGTTAGAAATAACTAGGTCCAGTAGAGTATTATTTCTAGTTGGGGCTTCTATAAACTCTACCATAAATTTATCTTGTATTACATTTACAAATGTCCTCCCTTTTGCCGTTCCTGGAGTGCCATTACTCCAGGCAATGTCAGGGTAGTTGAAATCTCCCATGATTAAAACACTTCCACTTTTTGCTGCTTTTTCTATTTGTGCTAGTAGTTGATTTTCTATTTCATCCTTAGCACTGGGGGCCCTATAGCAGACTCTAATAATTAAGTGTGTGTTATTCAAACCCACATTCAACTCCACCCATAATGCCTCAACCTCGCCACTTGTTCCATCTGCAATTTCTTCTGTCACATTCACTTTTAGATCACTTCCCACATACAGACAGACACCACCACCCTTTCGTTTGACTCTGTCTTTACGAAAGATAGTATACCCAGGAATAATGACAGCTCAGTCATGTGAAGAACAAAGCCAGGATTCAGCAATACCAACTAAGTCATAATTCTCTTCACTCATTAAGGCGTCCAACTCCCCTATCATGTTTGCTACACTTCTAGCATTGGTGAACAGGCTCTTTAAACCATTGCTGCTTTTACCATCATTGTTTGCCAAATCCTTTTGTTTTTTTTAGTACAATTAGTACTGCACAATCCAATGTTTGTTTGTAACATGGGAAACTCCTTACAATTATCCATAATCCTCCCCCCAACTATCCCCAATCCACCCTCCACTAGTGTCTGACCCCTTACTAACCTTTCTGCCACCTTATTTGACTGTACCACCCCCCTCTGTCCTAGTTTAAATATCCCTCCACCATTCCCCTAAATCTTTCTCCTAGCACAGCAGACCCCCTTTCATTTAGGTGAAAACCATCTCTGGCATACAGGTTGTACCCCAATGAAAAGTCAGTCCAGTGCTCTATGAAACCAAAGCCTTCCTTTCTACACCAGGACTTAAGCCATGCGTTTAGCTGTCTAAGCTCCTTCTGCCTTTCCTTTGTTGCGCATTGCACAGGCAATATTCCAGAGAACATAGCCTTGGAGGTCCTTTTTTTCAGCTTGAAACCTAGTTTCCTAAATTGCATCCTCCATCTATATTGTCATTGGTTCTAACGTGGACCGAGACAGCTGGGTCTTGTCTAGCCCCTCTCAGTAGTTTGTCCACTCAGGCCAGCACATGCCGAACCCTGGCACCAGGGAGACAGCAAACCATTCGGTTGAAGTGATCCGAGCCACAAACTATCCTATCCATCCTCCTGAACATAGTATCCCCTATGACAACCAATTGTTTTTTCCTTTCTGCATTTCCCTCCCCACCACTACTAGATGTGCTGCTCTCCCGGCTGTTAGGGATAGCAGTAACATCTATATTTGCCACCACTGGGTCTGCCACCTGCACATCTTCACATAACATTGCAAACATGTTGGGGTGCTCAAACACAGGGCTGGCCTTCCTTTTCTGGGGGTCCCTACCACTCCCTCTAGTTACATTAACTTAACTACCCCCTTAAAGGTCTCTTCCCAAGGAAGACAAGATTCAGTTCAGCTAATCTCTCCTCATAGCTGAGCTCCTCCATTCCTTTTATTAATAATTTATTTGCCTTTCTCTGCACTCTCTCCAATTCAACAATGTCCTCCAGATATGGTCTGACCAATGCTTTGTACAGGGGCAGGATTATGTCTCCATCTCTGCAGTCTAATCCTATTTTAATACATGAAAGTATTTTGCTAGCTTTAGATATTGTAGCTTGGCATTGCATGCTGTAATTAATGTAAAAGGTTCCCTGATTTGGAATCAGCAAAAGACCTGTGCTACATGGTGCTGATGTTCCCATACCAGTGTTCAATACACTCTTTTATAATCCTGTATTGGACATAGACGTTATACAGGGTTTGGAATGTAATCCAGGAGTTATCAGTGGAAGTGAATATGAAGAAAATGTTTCATCACACCAGCAGTTCTCCCAAGAAGAGCTCAATGATTTAATACGTGACCTAAGTCTGTCAAAACAAGCATCTAAACTTTTAGCATACAGGCTAAAAGAAAAGAAAACCGGAAGTTAATATAATGGTTTATAGGACAAGAGAGGTGACACTCCCACCATATTTCAGTGAAGATAGAGACTTTGCCCCTGATTCATCAAGCATCGCATCTAACTGCAGATGCGTGCATCGGGGTGGTGGGGACCCGGGCGGTATTTAAAATTTTCCCGCCCGGCCACGCCCCCTGACGGAGAAGCGCCCTGCCATCACAGCGGGATCGTGAGATCGCCGCTGGAGCGCGGGCATAAGGTAAGAGGGACCCTCAAAGGTACCCCGAGTGTGACTCGGGATTACCGCTTTTTGCAATTTTTTCCACCCCGAGTCAAACTCGGGAATACCGCTAGGGGGGTTAAAAATGGTGAACTTCCTACTTAGACTGCAAAGTGGATTAACAAAGTACCCATGTTTCATCTGCTTGTGGGATAGTAAAGCACAGTAGGATCACTGGAAAAAAGTGACATGGCCTCCAAGGGAAAACTTGAAAATAGGTGCAGGGAACATCATTAAGGAGCCAATGGTTGACAAAGAAAAAAAAAAATCATTCTCCCTCCACTACACTTAAGTTGGGATTAATGAAGCAATTTGTTAGAGCTCTGAACAAGGACGGTGATTGCTTTAAATACATTTGTAGATTCTTACCTGGATTGAATACTGAAAAATTAAAAGCAGGTATCTTTGAGGGACTCCAGATTCGGAAACTGATAAATGATTCAAATTTCACAAGTTACTTGACTGATACTGAAGCTTCTGCCTGGCACAGCTATGTCATGGTTGTCAAGAACTTCTTGGGTAACCATAAAACAAAACAAAATTATGAAGAACTGGTTCAAAACTTGCTCTTAAACCTAAAATGTGGGTGCTACTATGACCAAAAAAAGGCACACTATCTCCATAGCCATTTGCAAATTTTTCTAGAAAACTTTGACGATTTCAGTGAGGAACAAGGGGAGAGGTTCTGACAAGATATAAAGGTAATGGAAGCAAGGTATTAGGGCAGATGGGATAGACACATGATGGCAGACTACTGCTGGAGCCTTCAACGTGATTGTCCCGATCAAAGAAGTTTTTCAATGACTTCTTTGTGATTAGTTCTGTAAATATACTGAATATTGAATATATTGACATTAAGGCCCTGATTTATCAATGAAATGTGCGTATGCACGCGCCAATATACAAGGCATTTTTCCACGGGCCAGAGCCGAATGCTAGTACACACACCTTCATTTGCCAGCCAGATTCCTGCCTTGATAAATGAGTAATAGGGGTCGTGAATCTGCCAATTAAGGCGATAAATTTTCAGCTACGCGATTAAGGAGGATCTGTTAAGCTGTCAATGGTGCTAGCAATTGATATTAGGGTTACTTCACTGGAGTCCTCCTCCTTCCAAACTTCCCTTAGATTAGACACACTTGAACATGCCCAACTGCACATGAAGTCTGTGCTTTCTAACTTGGCTCTCAGTTTGGATGATCAAGAAAACTGGGGCCGACGCAACAATTTACGATTAAGGGCACTCCCGGAAGCTACAGCTGGGCCTGACCTGGAGCACACTGTAATTGCTATTTTTAACACCCTTTTAGACCGACCCCCCTCAGAGCGCATAGAATTGGATAGAGTACATAGGGTTGGTGTGAGGAGAGATGGAGTACCTGATCGCCCCAGAGATGTTCTATGCAGGGTGCACTTTTACAAAGTTAAAGAGCAGATCGTTCAGAAAGCATGGCAGAAGGGGCCGATTGATTTTGCTGGTGCATGTATTCAGATATATCCAGATCTATCCCCTTGCACGCTACAGATGAGACGCATACTGAAACCACTTTTGGATTACATTACCACACACGGTGCCCGATATAGATGGGAACATCCACTACGTCTCATAGTGACCAAACCCAACTCTGTTTACATTGCAAAATCCATCTCAGCTACCGGCCCTGTTTACCTTCTTGGGCCCGGATCCCATTGATGTTCCTAATTGGCTGGAAGTCTTAGAGGTACCCCCAAGTATCTACTTGGGATCATCTACCTCCGCCCCACGCAGACGGCGCTCTCCCACTCCTCAGCGCCCCCTGAGAAGGAATACCTCAAATTCACATGAACTATGATTTTTCCTGCTGCTGAATATTTGGACTCTTGTTACCTCCTACATATATTACAATGCATATCTATACCTCCTCAGAAACCTATCGTTCCTGTGTGATGTATCTATGTCCTGATCTGAGCACATCTCCTATGCCGGAAGCAGATTCCTGGTACTGCAGTGACATTCGTGCACATTGAGTATGGGCGAGGGCCCATCCTGGACTCAGTGTTTCTTTGTTCCCAGATGGCTGCCTCCCGCCAGTTCTATTACTGGTATTATTATTGTTCTGTTTACATGATACCTGGCGCTTTGAAGCTGGGTTATTGTTTCGGCTCCTGTAGTAGCCTGCATTGTGTATTGCTGTGCACTTTAGTATGCCTGATTATTGATATGCCCTTTATTTAATGTTTTTATTAATGTCTTTGGGACCTTCAGTCCTGTGAAACCTTTCTACTCTTGTAAGTTTAGAATTCTATCTTCTCTCCTTGTTCTTTGGGAACGGCACATCTTTCTGGTTTCTCTTAATAGAGCCGTGTGATTTACTTACAGTTATATATGTGTTTTATGTTGCTGCTGCTGGTGAGCCAGCGGCTCGTAGTGTTCTTGCCTACACTACCCCCCACATAGGTACACCCGGCCTCTTGTAGAGGTCGGTGTTGTGGTATATTGTTTTACTTACCTAGGTTCAGGGCCTAGAGCTCTATTTCTTCTTCCTTTTAAGTTGTTTTGTTTTTCTCGCTGCTTTTTCTTCTTTGAGTACCTTATTTTATTGATTACCTAATTTCTTCCTTTTCTTTCCCCCTATTCTTTATTAATCTCCCCCACCCTTCCCCCTCCCATACCTTACCGTTAGACCACAGGAATTATGACTATCACACTCACTTCTCTGAATGTTAAGGGATTAAACTTTCCCTCAAAACGTTCAGTCCTATTCAATACACTCCGAAAATGCAGAAGCCATATTGTCTTTCTGCAAGAGACACACTTACGTCATGACAAAATCCCGGTCCTGCGTAACAAACAAGCCAAATACAGTTATCACCCAATTCTAAATCTGGGGGAGTTAGCATTCTAATAGATGATTCTCTTCCATGGTCCCCCTCTTTGTGTAAAGTAGATCCAGACGGTCGTTTCCTCATAGTCCAGGGTATGATAGAGAAGCAGCTATTTATATTTGCAAACATATACCTACCTAATACTGGCCAGTTGACTTGTCCTTGAATATATTCTGACCCTCTTATATGAGGTGGGTCAAGGTACCATCATTATAGGAGGTGATTTGAATTTAACTTTAGATCCGTCCTTGGACATATCCAAGGGCCGTTCCCACCTGCCTTTCTCCCATCATACACATCTGGCGTATTCAACACCCCGTGGACAGGGATTATACGTTCTACTCCGCGGTCCATAATACCTACTCCAGACTTGATTATTTTCTGATATCCTATGATACCATTTCACAGGTTAGTGACTCGAGTATTGGTTCCATAACTTTCTCTGACCACACCCCCATTATGATAGAGATCTCTGGGGGGATATATGAATGTAAACCCAGTGCTTGGAGGCTAAATGAGGCACAGCTCGAAGACCCTGAACTGACCACAAAGATTGAGGAGGAACTTTCCTTCTTCTTTGCCAACAATGCAGGATCTACAGACAATCCACTTTATGTATGGGAAGCTCATAAATGTTATATTACAAGTCTGTTCATACAACAGAGCTGTAGACTCAAAAGACTAACCAAACAAAGGCTTGATACGCTATTACAGGAGTTGCATCGTTTAGAGATGTTGCACAAAAGGCTTCCAACAACGGACCTGGAATCCCAACTACTCGCCACTCGTACAAAAATTAACTCCCTGTACAGAGAAAAGGCTAAACACAACTCACCCGTTGCAAACGGTACTACTATGAACATGCCAACCACTGTGGTAGGGCATTGGCTAGGGCACTTAGGTCTAAGAAGGCGGCCATGTACATCCCTAAAAATCAAAACCTCTATGGGCACCTTGGCACACGCCACCCCTGACATTGCTAACACCTTCCATGAATATTACAGTCTACTGTATAATTTACGAGGGGACTCTAGTGGTAGGTCATCTCCCAACCTCCAGGTCGCAATACAGGAATATCTCAGTGCCTTAGACTTACCGACATTGTCCTCAGACATTTTAGAGATATTAGATAAACCGATAACACTGCTTGAGCTACAAGCGGCAATACGCCGAGCCACACCAGGGAAGGCTCCCGGCCCAGATGGTCTGACATTAGCCTACTATAAGAAATTCTTCCCAGTACTAGGCCCGCATTTAGTTATAATGCTGAATGTGCTCACTGCTGGTCACATTCTTCCTCCTGAGACATTAGCGGCCCACATATCAGTGATACTCAAACCAGACAAGGACCCTCTCCTATGCTCCAATTATAGACCAAAATCATTGCTTAATTGTGATTTGAAACTTTTTGCCAGCATATTAGCGCATAGGCTGACTCCAATACTGAATGATATTGTCCATCCTGACCAAGGGGACAACACGATCCGTACTCTGAATATTATTGACTCTGCACATACTCACAACACCCCTCTAATGCTCCTCTCTACTGATGCTGAGAAGTCATTTGATCGGGTGGACTGGACGTTTCTGCTTTCCACATTGACATATTTGGGTCTTCCCCCTCGTATTCTGCGCTGGATAGAAATGTTGTATTCCTCCCCCAGCACCAGAGTACGGGTTAATAGTGAACTCTCCAACTCCTTTTGTATAACCAATGGGACGAGACAGGGGTGCCCATTATCTCCCTTGCTGTTTGTGTTGACCCTGGAGCCCCACCTACGAATATTTTGTGCCAATGGAGATATCAGGGGAGTCCAGATTGGCCCCACTGAACATCAGGTAGCTCCTTATGCGTATGACCTTTTATTTTATGTTGAAACACCGGTAACTACTTTACCGGTTCTAATGCAAGAGCTAGACAGATATGCCTTGCTCTCTAATTACAAAATAAACCTGCAAAAGTCGGAGGCACTGAGTGTTACTCTTCCCAGAAAAATTAAGGAGGCCTTGGCCCCTTCTTTCCCCTTCAAGTGGTCTAACTCAGCTATCTCTTACCTGGGCACACAGATTCCTGCTAATCTAACGCGAATTGTAGATCTCAATTTTATCCCTCTATTAAATAAAATCTGAAGTGATCTACAGAGGTGGAGACAGATGGCATTTACCTGGTTTGGGAGGTGCAATGTGGTTAAAATGAATGTTATGCCTAGACTGTTGTATATGCTGCAAGCACTCCCAATACACATCCCGCTTTTTATCCTTCAAAAATTCCGTTCGGATTTTGTAAAATTTATCTGGCTTAATGGGGCGCCCAGGCTTACGATGACATTACTGAGACTCCTCAAAGCCAACGGAGGAATGGCATTCCCTGACCCAGTTTACCATCAGGCAGTGCACTTGTCTAGGCTGCTGGATTGGTGCACTAATAGCCGCTCCAAACTGTGGGTTGGGTTGGAGAATGCATGCTCTACTGCCCCCATTGCCGCATTGGCCTGGTCGACCCCGGCGGCCAGGACGGCAATGTACACTCATCCATTGATTGGCGAGACCTTGAAAGTGGTCACTAAGTACTTCTCCTCTCAAAACGTAACCACATACCCATCTCCAATGTCTCCTGTTCTGGGCGATCCTGGATTCCCCTCGGGCAAGACTGACCCAATATTTCGCCAATGGCGTGCTTTGGGCGTGTATAGAATATTCCATTTCATGCACATTGGGGAATGGCTTTATATTCCGACCCTAAAAAACGGAAAGGGATCTCCCTTCATTGCCGCCCTGGCGCCACATACAACTCACTTATGTTCTGAGATCTTTGCCGCGGCCCAATACAATAGCCCGATCGCTTCTTCCTCTGGAGGACTTGTGTGCAACTGGTCAACCTGTACGGGGTACACTTTCCCATGCTTATCAAACCCTGTTATCTGTATATACGCCAGAACTCCCTTTATTTGTATCCCAATGGGAAGCTGATTTGGACACTTGTTTTACTGAAGTCCAGATAGATATGTTACTCCATTTCTGTCATAAGGCGTCCATTTGCAACAAATATCAGGAAACCAACTACAAGTTGGCCACTCGCTGGTACAGGACACCGGTGAAGCTTGCTAAGATTTTCCTGGGGTCGGATAGCACCTGCTGGAGATGTGGCGACACACAGGGTACGCTACTGCATGTTTTCTGGGAATGCTCAAAATTACAATTATATTGGAGTTTGGTAGTTAATATTATCTTAAAGCTTACAGAAGTGGATATAAGGGGCAATCCGGCTCTGGCACTTCTTCATGTTTCGGACATGTCCCGCAGGTGCTATAGTAACTCTCTCTTGAGACACCTTCTCAATACAGCTAAGGCCTGTATCCCAGCCTTATGGAAGAATACTACCCCCCCGACGGTAGTACATTGGTTGCAAAGGGTTGCTGATATATATCACATGGAGGATATGATATCCACTGACGCTAAGAAAGCGGAAAAATTTGCACAGACCTGGTACCACTGGATCCACTTTATCACTACTGAGGAATATTGCCGTTTGTTACGACCACCCCCCCCAGATACCTGAGTATTCTGGGACAGATACCTAATTGCACTCTGCCACTGATTCAGAGATGTGATTGATTCTATAGCTGATCAATGCCCACTCCAACCCCCCCCCCTCTCTCCCCCCCTTCCTTCTTCCCTTTTTTTTCTTTCTCTTTCTTTTTCTCATTCTTAACTTTTTTTTTTAATTAGTTAATTTGTTTGTTCTTCTATTATTTTTCGTTTCTTATAAAAATGTTTTTGAAAACCTTAAGATGTCATGGTTCCTGCTACTGATACAGCATGACTGGTTGGTTACAATGTTTGTATTTCTATGCGGTTGGCCGTTAAGCCACAAGCTTGAAGATATGTATTGTTAGAACCTAACCTTGCTGTATGTTCTTTTTTGAACTGTATGTTACGACCACTTCATTTTCTTTTCTCTGTATGTACCGTGATATCTTTTAATAAAAATAATTTTAAAAAAAAAAGGCGTTTATGCCTGTCCTGCCAGGTCATCCATGACCTGTACCACTTTCTGGAAGATAAAATTGCAGCAAAAACCAAGAGAAGCTAGGCTGTGCCAAGAATGACGAGGCTCCTGGACTCTCTATATATTTCAGGAAGGGTGTCCTTTCAAACCACGTCGCCCTAATTTGTGCACTGAGCCAGTCTACAGTTTCCTGGGTGTTTATGAAGGTTTTTTAGACCTTGGCCCACTATATATTCACTTCCTCACATCAGCTTGGGAGTGGAGGAACATAAAGGTGGATTTCTCCTTAAACCAGAAGCAATATCATCCACGAATGTACAGTAGTCTGTGATGTGACATTCCAGAGGCTTGGCAGCACAACAGAGGGATGTTATCCCCCCTGTAAAGAAATAGATCACATTATTAGGATGTGTTAAGCAGCATGGTTAATAATGCTTTAGTGGTAACTACTACATGCTGCTGGATTGTATTTTGCATGCTTTTCTAGATGCATAAGCAATGCTTGTGCAAATCTAAACTAAATTGCACTCTGCCCTAGTTTGGCAATGTGTTTTTGTAAAGTGTCACATAAAGGTCCAGCCCTTACACATATATGTCTGCTATTTAATTTCCCAAACGAAAAAGGTGTGCTTGCTATGACTTCAACTCATAGGTTGGTTTGTAACCAAAACATGATGTGCTGAAATATGTAATGCATGCATTGTAAACATATGTAAATACTCACGCGCAAAGACATTAGCAATAAGTTCATCCCTGACTTGACGGCCCTCTGCTGTGCTTTGGGAGCTGGAGGAGGGTGTTGATGTACCTCTTGCTCAAGTTACTCTGGAATGTCCCAGGTATCACCATGGTGCAAGCACAGGTTATGTAGGACGCAGCTTTCCATGGTGCGTACAAGAGCTCACCACCGGGCTGCGCGATGCACAGAAACCGTGCTTTTAGCAGCCCGATGGTGTGCTCCACAATCACCCTGCTTTTATGCAGAGCCTTGTAGTAATTATGTCATTATGCTCTGCTTCAGACCGGGGGTGACGCACAGCTGTCATAAGCCATGGAAGCTGCCTGTATCCTTTGTCAGCTGTAAAAAGACAAACATAATACATGTTAGTTCTTGGTATAGTAAGTGTTCTGTGAATGCAGTGTAACACTAGAGTATTTTTACAAAGGTTGCTAAGGGTTGTGCTCTTTGGTCACTTTCTTGCTTTTTGGTTGTTAGGAGACATTGTTACTACTGACTACTACACTGAAGTACTGTGAGCTGTGAAAATAGTAAATATACTAGGGCTTCCTGGGAAAGTTAGTTCTTCCCCCATTGTCCCAATATTGTACAATATTTATCAACTATTTTCTAAGTTAGATGTTAGCACAAAATATGACATATATACAATATAGGTCATATCTTGGCATTCTGACAATGCAAAGGGACATAGCAACATAATAATTATCTTTAGGATTTGACTACTGTTAGTTGTAATACAGTAACAACATTATAAATTACCTATTAACCAGCCCTCAGGCATTTCTCCAGGGATGAATTTCTAGTAGAGGGCTGTCTGACGTATGATATAGGCATCATGGCATGATCCTGGGAAACCTGTGCGTGCACTCATGATTCTCCTGTTGGCATCACAGACTATTTGTACATTCAGTGAATGATATCGCTTCCGGTTGCAAAAGGCGATTTCCTGCAGTTTAGGGGCCTGAATTGCCACATGGGTGCCATTGATGGCCCACATAACATTCGGAAATCCCACTTGCCTGAAGAAATCCACCTTTACCTTCCTCCATTCCTGAGCTGTTTGAGGGAATTGAATATATAGTGGGACAAGGTCCATAATGGCATTGATGACCTTCGTAAAAACCCTGGAAATTGTAGGCTGGCTTAGTCCACAAATTAAGGCTGAGGAGGTTTGAAAGGAACCCCTTCCTAAAATATACAGAGTGGCCAAGAGCCTGGTCAATTCTGGCACTGCCTGGCTTCTCCTGGTTTTTGGAGCAATTTTATCTTCCAGCAACCTGTACAGGTCATGGATGACCTGGTGAGACAGGCGGAAACACCTTTTGACATCCTGGTCACGTAAAGTCTCAAGGCGACTACACTCCAAGAAAATGCGTGGCTCCCAGAGCCGTCGTGAAGTAAAAGCTTGCTCCTGTGGTTGTTGTTGTTGCTTCTCCTCCTCTGCAGTAAGAAGCAGAGTTGTGTTTAATGCCACAACAGCAGAAGTGAAGAGCAAGTCTACTTCTAAATCCTGCTCCATGGCAACAACAAGCAAAATTCTCGCCCCGGCGCACATTTAAGTGCGCATAAATGTGCGCACATACTGTATCCCTATAAATTTGCACAGAGTTTCTTAGCCATTCTGTACGCAAACCAAAACTTTACAAAGACAAAAAAGAACACCGTCGCTGCTGCTGCTGCCGGCCACACCATCACCACCACCCCAGGGTCTTCAGTCTATAGACCAACAGGCAGCTCCCTCAGGCCAGCTAGTTTGCTATGTGAAGCTGGCCAAGTAACATCTAGGCCCCTGGCCTCTCAACCTGGCACCTCAGCCAGTTTGAGCCGAACCAGGGATTCTGCTTCCAAGGCAACCAGCTTCACTCCTGAGCAAAATGCAGCCCTCACGGAGTCCTACATACAACATTTTCCACGACGCCGTGGGGGCTTGCACTCCCAGACTTCCCATGCTGTAGGTAGGGACTCTGGGAGGAAATTGCCAGGAGTGAAAATGCAGTGGGCAGTACACAACGAACCATTACCCAGTGTCAAAAACGTGTGAGTGACATCTTCAGACACCTCAAAAGGCTCCTGGGCACAGAGGCTGGAAGGAGTGGGACCTATCGTGAACATCTTGTGCAGCGTCTCAGGGAGTACGAAAGATTGGCGTTGCCATTCATTGGGCCAGAAACGGTGGTAGGGGTGGACTACAGGGATGACTCCAATGCTTGGCAACCATGCAAGTTCAATCCTTTACAATACCTAATTACCAATGTAAATTGATTTTTGCATTTTTGTGGGATTGCAACAGTTTAGTCATTAGCATTGAGAACAAAATAGGATTGTGTTTTTACTCATTTATGTTTGGGGTGAAATATGAGATCATTTTTTAAAATGACCTCTTTAGTGTATTTTTACCTTCTTTTGACTTGCATCCACAATGTGTGCATTTCAATTTTTTTTACAATAGTACTTCCTGAGATTCAGCAGTCCCCTCCCATCCTCTGTAGTCAGAGTGATGTGGATGATGAGGATGTCACTTCACATCGAGATGACACTGGGCTTCCTCCTAGTAAGATGAACCTTCATGGTATATCTTGTTTGACATTGTGCACGTGTCTCTAATCATGTTTATAACCACACTCATGTGTAATATAAGTGTTTAATTTCACACATTTTTGGCTCTGGGAGTGTTATGTTTTGTGTTTAGATTTCTGGTGAACCGATCTATCCAAATGAACTTGGGTTAGAGTCAAGCTCACTCTATTTCATTTGTTTTTGTGCTTTAATTAACAGACCACCACCTACAGGAGGAGGTTGTTGATCCACTGCAGAAAAGCCTGGAGGAGAATACAGGTAAATTGGTTTGTGTGTGTGTTCAGCCTTCCAAAAGCTAAGTAATAACCTTCGATCTTTCTATAATATATCTATATATAGATAAGATTTGTTAAGTTTTCTTGGTAGAGGTTTCTGGTGCAGCCTTCCTTTGGGAATGTGTCAGCTTAATATGTCAAAAAAAAAATTTGCATGGGGACTTTTGATATGTGAAGACTTGTCACCACATTCATTCATTTTGATGTGATATATCATGTGCCTTTGTAGAACATCTATGTCATCTGGTTTCTGGTTCTGAGGAGTTTTCACGGGCTGCATTCACTGTGGCGGTAGGCAAGAACTGTTCCATTAGTGTTTATTTTGGGATGTGTTGGGGGAATGAACCTTTCCCAATGTGTTCCTTTTGTGTTTTTTTTTTTTTTGTTTGTTTAGGGTCCCTCAGGTGGACATTTACCACAAGAAGAAGAGGAGACACCTGAGGTTTCCATAAGCAACCCATGTTTGATGTTTAGGATTCAGAATAAATGTGTCTAACATTTTCTCTAAGATTTGTTGATGTTCCAATGTCAAGATGCTGTCTGCATAATGTTATGGTGACCCACAAAGTTATGTGATATTGTAGTCATTTTTTATTTTCCCTTTATGGCAACCAGTGGATGCAGGTTGGGTCAACCAAGTGGGGGCAGCCAGCTTCTAAGCCTCACTCAGAGGCTGGTTGGCCGTTTTGATAGAGTAGTGGAGTAAAGGATGTCTGCCCCAAGTTCAAATAATTTGGAACCGGTCCTTACGCTCCTACATGTAAACCTCAATCAAAATTGCCAGGACAGAGAATTTAACCAACAACATCTGGCGGCCATGCATCGTCTGATAGAATCAGTCCAACAACAATCGGCCACTTTGGGTGCCTACATGTTCAGATATGACCATCTCTGTAACATGTTAAGTGAATCCCTGGGCCAACAATCTCAGCTAAATCAGGCGATTATTCACAGGCTGGGTTGGCAAATCCCAAAAGGTCCTGTTAGCCCCCCATCCCCTGCAGAGCAGCCAGCGTCATCCTTCTCCCCAGCTCCATCCTGTTCCCCGGCTGTTACCTGGCCAAAAATTAGGTAAAAAAGTGGATAAATACTAAACACAGGAATATCTATGTGACACTGTAGAATGATGTGCCTTCACCAAAATCAGGATTGTGGTCTGAGCTATCCAGAGGACATTCTACCAGAAGGCTTCCACTGTCCTCCGGACAAAGAAAGATAATTTCCTGCCTTACGTGAGAGTGAGGAGAAAATTAGTGCTCTTCAAATGATCTACATTTGATTGAGCTTAATGGGGTAGAATCATGAAGATTTTTACAAACCATACATACACACATCGAAATATAGGCATGTACATAGTTGTCAACAGCCAACTTTAGGTGTGTGGACCTCTACCCAGCTCTCATCTGCAGCTCTAATCCATTGAAAGAACAATAGAGGACACTCCATTCTCAGCTGTCATCCATGCAGAGGATTCCAGCTGCCGATAAGAGCTGAACACTGAGAAAAGCGCAGCTAGAATGAGATGGGGACACAGGCTGTCCTTCCCCCATTCTATAGCTGTGCTGTGGTTTCTATATAAAAAACTACTTGGGAAAATATATCAATCTAGTGGGCGTGTGTAAAGACATCATGGGCACAGTGTGATATCTGTGTGTGGGAATTCTGCATGTCATATCTTGCAGCCTTACAACTCTGTGTATAAACACAGAGAACACTCATAGATAATAGTCCCAAAATATCTTCAAAATCTCAGGCCACCAGATTTCAAGCATTTGAAGATATGGGGATCCCAATTGCAAACACTATAGAAAATCCTACATTGGGAATGCTTTTTCCAAAGCAAATGCACATAGGAGTCCTTTATTGAAAAA
>NC_092868.1:21180333-21181016 GCF_032062135.1 Pyxicephalus adspersus
TGGTTCCTTGAAATGTAGGTATAAATTTCAGCCCAATTCTCCTTGCTACGTAAGTGGCCCAGGGGGGGCATGAATGGCCCTTTTTGCCTTTTGCCTCCTAGATGCACTTGCTTTTTAAACAGCACCAACCTCCAAGAAATGTAGTTAAGTAGTAGCTAGTAGGATCCTCAACATTTCAAGTAGTTACAAACAAGGGTTTAGGACATGTGAAGGATTAAAGACGGTGAGGTCTTAGGCTGAGGGATACAGCCCAGTGCAAACATGCATGATGCATAAAACACATATAAATGTGCAAACATGGACAAACATGTATGCTTATTGTACTAAAAAAAAACACAAGCCCCCCCCCCCGCTAAAACATTTTTAAAAAATCACCTGAATGATGAAGCGCAGGTCCCTCTCTACAAACAATGGGCGCAGCATGATGATAATGCAGATATGAAACTTCCTGGTTTACTCCCACCAGAAAAACGTGCCCACGCAATGCATTTGCACCTACGCCTGCTGTATGCACATTAATACCCGCATGTAACCGTTGTTCTATGTTCATGTATCATAGGTACGCGCATATTATTTCAAATGGATATTCTTTTTGTATATATTTTTTGTTATGTTTCTTTTTTGAATTATGGACTAACATGCTGGTTTGTACTTCTTGCTTTTCAAGCCTTTCAGGGTGTTTA
>NC_092868.1:21182687-21212148 GCF_032062135.1 Pyxicephalus adspersus
CACACACACACACACACACACACACACACATACATACACACACACACACACACATACATACATGTATATATACATATATATCTACAGGAGCAAGTAAGAACTTGTGTGTGTGCTTTGGACATAGGTGGAAAAACTGGTGGAAAAAATCTAGTTCGCTGGCAAAAGCGAAGTTTGCCCGCCAGGGCCCGCTGGAATTTCTTTCCAGGAGGATCACCGGGTCTAGCATCGGATGCGTTTAGGTAGGCGCCTGTGTAAAGAGCTGAAATCAGTTAACTCTTTCTAAACCTGAAAATGACAGGTCATGTAAAAATATGCTTATTTTGCAGCTAATATAAATGTTTAAAACATTTGAACAGGCCAAACATTTTTGTTTAGTGAAAGATGTGTGCCATTAGAAAAAATTATTTTTTAGGGGAACAGTGACTTTTAATGCAAGCTCGCCATTGTCAAACTGCCGGAGATGCGCGGCTCCAGCAGCGAGAAAATTTCAGTTGGTAACTTCCACGCGAATTCGCTTGCGCCTGAAATTTAGTTATTAAATTGATCGAAGGCTTCCGATTTTGGATCGCAAATACGAATGCATGAGCGAGCTTGCACTTTTGCTTGGGGAATCAGCCTTCCCATATTTTTAAAATTCAATATTATATACATGTACAATTTTGTAGGCATATCTAGTTTAATTTTGCTTAATTTTCATGTTTCATTAGTTTCCTATGAGGTTATTATTGAGGTAATTATTTCAAAAACTAAAACCAATCTAGCAAAACCAATAACATATTTGGAATCTGTGCATCAAACATAACCTAAAATAACTTCAATCTGGCAAGAAAATGTTTGTTGACCACTGGTATTGATAAAAATGAGGCAATTTTCTTTATATGAGAATAATGAGTTACTGTTGGATCTTAGGATCGTATCATCACTTTTCTTCACCATGGAAAGTTAAAAGAAGGTAAGAAAGAGATTTTCGGATATTGGTACATGGATTAGTGAAGCACGTATCAAGGATGGTCCATTTTTTGCTCCTCACTAGCCGGACCAGCTTCCAGAACATATCTGGTTCTTGAATACTGACCCGGTTTCATGTGCCGACTAGCTCGACTTTTCTGAAGATAGGACTACTTCCAGACCACCACAACCTCTTGTTACTTGCACCAGACAGGTCTAGTCGTTGGCAATACCCTCTACCTAGACATTCTGTGGAGTTGATAAAATTATTTTTGTTACAGCTAACCATTACATATCCTTTACTTATATATTACTAGCTATGAAACTGGTAACTTTGTTTACAATATAACCCTCTCCAGCACCCAATGTCCAGGGACTATACTTGTCATTCTACTGTCTAAAAAATTAATTCTCATATAAACTAAATCCTAGTACCACACTGCACCCTGTACCTCTTCCTATATATAGGGTCCTGTACTTTTTCTGAGCATTCTCTACTGTATATATAGATTAACTCTTCTATTTACCTTAAATTCTTTGTGAGCTGTAGGTTAAATGAACAACTGCTCGACGGCCCGCAAGTGGTGGCAGATATCACAAAATAATTATCTGACTTTTTCTCAAAGTGACCTCCACTAACAACCCCTTAATGGGCTGGGAGACACAAAAATGTTATATTAAGGCAATATTGAATAAACATGGTTCTAGAATTAAAAAAGACAGGTTGTCACCCTAATTCCAGGGTAGATTAGCTGGCGTTTCTGCATAAACGCTTCCTACTAGCAGCTAATGCAGCAGAATTGTTAACATTAAGGAAATCCCTGCGCTCTCGGCGATGACAGAAAGCTAAAGCCATATTGGTGAAGTGCTGCTGTATTTTTTTGAATATGATGACAAACTGGGTTTAATTTTAGCCAGGGCTCTCTGCAAAGACTTCCAGTTGCATCCCGGTTCATCTGTAATCTAAGAGTTTAAGCCTTCCACTGTTGTTATAAGGGAGTTCATAACTTATATTACCTTGATGACTCCCTGAATCCATTTGCCCAAGGAAGTTGTAGAGGATCTAAAGGTCCCTTACTTTAGAAGAACTGGCCTCAGCTATTTCCATTCCTAAACCTGGAAAGTTCCCAGGGCTAGATGAGTTCAATTTTCCTACATTTTACTACTACAGACTATGTTCAAGTCCGTTCTCACCCCGCATTTTTGGAATGCATATAATGTTATCCTAGATAGAATAACCATACTCACTAACACATCACTCTTATCCTGAAAAGAGGGTAAGGATCATACCATCTGTGGCAACCACCAGCCTATCTCCATTTTAAATTGTGATTTAAACATTTTTGCAAAAATTCTAGCATACAGATCTTGTATCTCTCTTTACTTTGGCTTTCCACCTGCCAGAGAGTCCATACTGTTACCCTACCCTCTCCAAAACTGTAAAAGTTAATGGTGTTTATTCAGATCCATTCCAGATCTTTAATGAGACCAAACAGGGATGTGTCCCCCTTTTCCACTTATTTTTATACTCACCCTGGAACCCTTTCTCTGAAAAATTAGATCAGAATTTTAAAGGTAATAAAACCTGACAAGCTCATTACAAGGTTGCTGTTTTTGAAGATGACCTTCTATTCTTTCTCAAAACCTGATGATCTGTCTACCCAATCTGATGGAAGATTTGAGGGAATTTCAAACCTTATCAAATTACATCATAATGTTTGACAAATCCATAGCTCTAAGCCAAAATGTACCTTCGTGGACACTCAAAGCTTTATTGGACAATTTACCTTGTAAGTGGGCACCCAAACAGGTTTGCTATCTAGTTATCTATATTGCCTCTAACCCCGAGAACCTATTTCAGGACAATTTTACACTCATTTTCTCTACTTTTCCACTTGATTTCCCCTTCTTACAGAAAGTATAAAAAGTCCCTCTTCATCCATCTGGTAAATGTTACTAAATGTTGCCCCTCTGGAAAAATGCACAGGGTCAACAACATTCTATATCACCATTAATGGAACTACAGAACAATTTATTCAGACCAGGTTCTATTGTCATGATTTTACTTTTTCTTCTGAATACAAATCTAGAATCACCACAAATCATTTACACAACATAGTAATAGAGCCGATAGAGAACTTCATTCTGCATTCTTCAAAGACGAAATCCTTCTATTCACCAACTCAGGACATACCCAGCATACAATGATTTCACAGAGGTGGCAGCCCTAAAAATCTACTTTTCTAAGAGCGAGATCCTTCTCCTAAACCCCCTAAACCTTTAGGCAGATGGCTTATACTTCAAATAGACCCTAGTCATAGCACATACAAAAGGCCAAGAAAGACTGGGTTTAAGCTGACAAAAAGTCAAAATTATATTTAGCATTATAGTGAAAGCATGATACACAATATATACAATTTAAAAGATAAATGTATAGTGTGATTCAGGCTCCCCCATACACACCAGTGAGGGAGATTGCCTGTTGTGCTATACATAAGTCGCTTATGTAATAAGCTGAAGGAGTCAAGATGGTACTTGTCTCAAGCCCAACGCATTTCTGCTGCTGCCGTGAGCATCAGCAAAAATTTCCCAACCCCCCTGATGATGCCCAGTAGGGCGAAACACTTCAGGAATTAAGTGACTAATTACAGTAACATATTGCAAGTATTCACTAGCACAAATAGATGCTATTGCCTAGTTTTAAAGAATAAAGACCCCCTGTCACTGCATGAATGTAATGCGAATGAAGGAAGGGTCCTTCAAGCATGTCACTATAAGATTGTATAATTTTAATCTATCAGTTTGTAATATATTATTCTTGTGTACTTTACCAATTTATTATTTATATTGAATTAACACTACAACCTTCCTTCATATCTATTTTCTATTCAAACTTTACCATTTTATCTATTGGACACTGACCTCTCGCCATACAAACACTTTTTTGATGATTCTCTGTGATTGTGATTCTGTTTCTGATACAATATTGATACAATGAGAAAAATGCTTATGTATTTTTTCACACAGTCGCTTTTATGGGCTCTTCCTATCCCCTGATGAAGCCTGTTGGTGAAACTCATCGGGTGATCCCTGATCCACCCAAATATTTGTTATGTCTAAAATGTGGAAACTCCCCAGCCACCTTAAAGCATTGTCTGTGGGATTGTACACTCATACACTCATTCTAATTATCAGTTCTCCCCTTTATCCACCATATTACACACATTCTTTTCCTCCTTGACATGCTGCATCTTTTTGGCAGCTCAGAGGGTTTCCCGGACCCTGCTCTGGATACCATGGAGGGAGACCAGATGAAAACTGTGTCAAGCTCCTTTTACAAGTATTTCCTCATCCGTGGAAACCCTTTGTTTCTCCAGCGGATTGATCATTTTGGCCTATCGGTTGTAAGGGACTAGCATCAAAGGGAGTCTTTAATCATCACCAACGCTGTATTCCCTGCTTTTTAAATTGAATTCAAAGTTCCTAATCAAGTGGCCCACTCAATCAGCCTTTCAGTGGCTAAACTATCAGTGTACCATGCAAATATACGCTCGTCAGCTGTCACATGCTCCCAGGCTTCTGTGGAATGTCATCAATTTCATGTGCATATAGCTCCACAGACTCAAAAGCAGCCCTTGTTTACCTTTAGCCGCCTGATGATTTTTATTGGCATCCCCAGCACCTACTTGTGGGTCTGTGTACAGCTGAAAGTGAATTTTAAAGGCAGATTAGTTCCTGACTCTATCCTGCACTGCCATTGGTTGCTGGGACTTTAAAGCCTCTCCGCTCCCAGTCACCAGTGCCTGTTGTAGCGTTTAGCTGGGCTAATCTGTGCTTGAGAGTTTCTTGTCGGATTTACTGTTGCTGACCTTGCCTGTTTCTGATTCTGTGAATTTTTGCTCCCTGGACCAACCTTTTGTCTGTGACCCTAACTCTGCTTGTGTCTTATCCTTGTGTACCTCGTCTGGCAGACAGATTACCTGTGCATGACCTCTGCTCTGTATTCTGGACTTGTCTTTGTTGGAATACTGGTACTTCTTTAACTGTGGCCTCCTTTGCTAGCCCTTCCCCAGTTACCATTTCTTGAGCACTAGGTTTTGGGGGGAAACGTGCGCTGGGAAATGCAACCAGTCTCCCGAGGCTGGGGGGGGGGGGGGGGCTTGCCATAGGTGAAGAGTGCAGTATTAGATAGGTGGACTGGTGTCTGGCAAGTACTATTGCTGGACCAGGGCCATAAAAATACAATTTCTTTTTCTAAACAGTAGGCTTTTGTGCTTCCTGAATAACCCACCCAGAATAAAGCAAGTCCATCCTTTCTACCACTGGTTGTTGCTTAGTTGCAGATTCCACATGCTGTAATGCAATTGGGCTGTACTTCCTTTGAGCTGTGGAATACTGCTTTGACCAGAAACCGATTGCTATTTTCCTAGCCCCTAGAATAGGCTATGGTCCGCCCCTGGGATCTAAGGGCTCTCCTCCATTGGGGGACTGGGGGACTTTTGCCATAACCCCCAAGATGTTCCATGTTGAGTTTTGGATACATACAAAAAGAAAGGTTAATCTATCCAGTATCCCTTCACCGCTAGTACACTTTGAGCTTCTCTGATGAAACCATAGGGGTTTTGATTTGAGCAATTGTGTCTAATACAGGCTGTGAAATTTTATAGAGAGCCAGTCTAAATCATTCCTAAAAAGTTTATAGATTGAGCTGGGCCCTGAACTTTAGATAAAATATTAGACCAACCTCTTTTCTTCATATAATTCAATATAGTTTGTAAATCTTTTTGGACTTCATCTTGACTATGTATTCATAGATTCCATTTCGGGTTTTGAAGGCAGTCTTCCATTCATCTCCTTCAAAAATCCCCATGAGGTTGTAGGCTCCTCCTAGGTCTAATTTGGTAAATATTTTAGCTGAACAAAGTCTTTCAAGCAGTTCAGGGAATAAGGGGAGGGGATACCAGTTCTTAACTGTAATCTTATTTAATTCCCTGTAGTCAATACATGGACGCAGGGTAGAGTCTTTCTTTTCAACAAAGATCAGGGCTGCCCCTGCTGGAGAAGTCAAGGGCCTAATAAAACATTTTTCTAAATTCTTATCCAGGTATTCCTTAAGACCCTTCAATTCCGGCTCAGACAGAAAATATATGCGACCAAAAGTTGTTTCAGCACCGGGTAGCAACTCCATGGGACAGTCATAAGGGGGATGTGGAGGCAATTGGTCAACATTTTTCTTGTCAGAAACATCCTGAAATTGATGATATTGTGACGGCAGCTTGTTACATTGCAGAGGATGTGCTACTTTACCTTGGCTGTCCTGGTTTAAGGAAAAACCCTATAGGCAATGTTCCTTATAGAAATCAGATGCAAAAGTTATTGTTTGTGTTCCCCAGTTGATACAGGGATTATGGGTAGCAAACCAAGGAATGCCCAAAATGATCGTAAACTTAGGTGATGCTATTAGCTGAAAGCTGATGATCTCGCAGTGGTCTGATTCAATCTGAAGCTCAAGAGGAACAGTCTTATGCGTTGTAGGCCCTGAAGATAAAGGGGAGCCATCAACCGTTTCCATATCAATTGGTGCTATTTCGTTTCCCATTTCTATATTATGGGTTTGAGCGAACTCAATGTCCATAAAGTTTCCCCCAGCTCCAGAGTCTAACATAGCAGAACAAGTAATGTCACGACCTTTAAACAAGAGTTGAATAAGGTTGACAAAGTGCGAGGATTGAGAGAAAATTGTACTTCCAGCTTGACCTAACGGTGAGACAGACTGAGCAATAGAATTTATGTTTTCAGACCCTTTAAGATCAGTGGCAGCAATGGTTCTCTTTAATTTATTTGGGTAGTTAACTGCATAATGTCAAGAATCCCCACAAAAAAGACATATGTTTCCAGAATGACGTCTCTCTTTCTCTCGAGTGGTAATTGATTTCCTTATTGTATCAGTCTGCATTGTTTCAGAAATGTCAGGTTCAGAAAAAAACTTTAGGGCCCCTCTGTGCAGGTAGACTAAAAGAAAAACACCTGCCAACAATATTTCCAAGCCACCCAAATCTCCCCTTCCTTCTTTAAGTAAGTCCCTGATCAATCCAGATGCATAACTGGATGAATACCTCAGTATCATTAAGGGTCTCTACTCTGGCGAGCTCATCTTTAACCTGTTCAGGGAGAGCCCACTGCAAAATTGACTTTTTTGTGCCGCTGGGTTTCCCTGCCACAGGCTGTGCAGCTTAGCTTTAGCAGTAGCACAGCAGTTAGGATCATCAAACACTTGATTCATAGCAGTTATAAATTTACCAAGATCATTTAAAATGTCACTGTCCTGCTAGGGCTAGGAGGTTAATGATAAACAGTGCTTTTTTTCGCTCAAAGGTAAATGCAGAAGATTGTATCTGGAAGTAAATACGACATTGGTTAAGGAAACCTCAGTATTGTCTGCATTCACCGTTGAATTTGAGAGGTAGAGGCATACGTGCATTGAAGTCTGTGGCGAGACTGTCTCAGGAACGCAATTCCTGTAGTTGCCTCTGCAAACCATTGATTTCTTCTTGTTGACCCCTTACTTTTTGTAGTTAAGAACATTTTTCTTGGTAAGTAACACCAAACTTTTGTAACTCTGCAATTTGCTGCCTGAAGGGGGCCACAGCAGCTGCAACAGCGGACTCCATGTTTTTGGCCAGACTAATCTGTAATGATCAGGGGTCAGGCTCAGGGTCCAGTAGCTGAAACAGCAAGCAGACACAGGCAGACGCAGTCCAGAATCTATGCACAAGCAGTGGCAGCAGAGAAGTAGCAAACACAAATGTAGTCTTGACCACGCATGCACGGAGAGCCGGTTGTCAATCAAAGGGGAGGACCCTCCCCCATAGTGATGTCATAACGCCATAACCCGTCTGCTCTGCCATTGTAGATCTGAACTTGCGATAGAAGAGTGGGCGGGTTGTGCCGTGAAACAAAACCCGCCAACTTCCCAGAGCCAGGGATTTGCACGGGGGACGTGATCTGTGGCTTTGGCCAGTGCGTCCCCCTTAGCAGGGTCCTTCTCCTGACCCCGCTCGGGGGTGCAATGTGCAGAGCCGCGGACCCCCAAAATCTTCTCGTGGACCACCAGCGTGACTGCTTGTTTAAACAGCAGCCAAGGGTCGGTACACAGGTAGCAGTTTGGAGAGCGCAATGTATTATTAGCAGTAAGAGCAAGATTTTGGCAGAGCACAATAATATGGCAACAGGAAGTTCAGAGACATGGCTTAAACAGAAAGTTCATGGGAGGGGCCAGGAGTTCAAGGTTCAGCAAGGTATTTTTGTCCAAGGAATCCAACAGAGTGCAAAAAGCAAACCATCAAGTGGCAAAGTGGACAGAGCTGCAGCCAGACACCGAAGCATCCCTGGATTCGGATCCTGACAATCATAAATCTATCATAATGTCCAAGTTCAACAGGACATTCCCTTGCAACTACATGCAAGGCATGGTGACTTTCCCATTGCAGGATCCAAGCCCCAATAAGCTGCACCAACATGCCTCTGCCATAAACCCCCCTGTTAAACTACAACAACAAATGGGTGTCATCCTCAATGTTACATCCTCCCTCATGGCACCGGGAACACAAGACTACATCCCATATTTAGACGGGGGACTTTAAATTCCTTGGCAACATTACCTGCAAAACCTTCCTATCAAAGCAGACTTCCAGCACCTTATCGCAGAAGTTCAAGCTACCTGTCGACCAGAGATAGGAACCCCACGTACAGATCTTCAATCTCTGGTGGGTAAGGTGGAGGGACAACGAATTACAGCAGGCTAAGATCGAAATTGCAGACCTAAAGCATAAAACTCAGGAGGAATATGACAATAAATTCAGGGATCTATTCCCTCACCTGGAGGTTGTGGACAAAAGGGGCTGTAGAAATAACTAACTAGAGTGTGGGGCTTACCAGAAGCAACTCTTAAGCATCAGACCTCTTACCGGTCCTCCAAGCGATCTTGATCGCACACACCAGGCCTTGCGCCAACTGCCATCAGCAACACAGCCGAGGGATGTTATTTGTCGACTAGCAGATTTTACATTGAAATTGGAAATTGGATGGGGCCCCCTTACGACTCTACCAGGACTTGTCTTGGCATACCTTGCAACAACGCTGACAGCTGCAGCCTCATCTTACAAGCCTCAAAGACAACCACATACTTTATCGTTGGGGCGTTCCTGTCAGCCTCACAGTGTGTAAGATGGGAAATCAGCAACCTTGGGTTTCCTAGAAGACTTTGTTCCCGTATTATGGTGGTACTTGGGTATAGATCGACCTAATCTACCTAAACTACTTGTTCTTTATTTAGCAAATACATCATAGCATGGGCTGCATTTTGTAATTTAATAGTGGACGAACATTCATTGGCAAAATGACTATTCATTCATGAGCACGCTTGTTTTGTCTTTACTTTTTATTTTTTTTTCAAAGTCAGTGTCACATGTATAATTCCTTCTAACGCTAAGGTATTGTGAAAATGGTATACCATTTTTAATGGCCTTAAATGCTCGCTCGCAGCAGAAAGTATGGTGTTACCTGGTGTGGGTTTTCAGTTGAGTAAAGCATACCATCTGGACTCAATTTAATCTCAAAATCCAACAAAGGAATAGGAATTGGACTGGAATGGTAAGTAAAATTTAAGTTATAAGAGTTATCCTGCAGTTGCATAATTAATTTATTTAAGTCCCATTCCAAATCATGAGCGCATTGGTAATGTACCTTTGCCATAACAAAATATGGCAATGGTACACTGACAATCTTACATCTTTCTCCCATCCCCCCAGGTACAAGTTAGCATCTGTTTATGCATTACAGATGTTTTGTTAAATTTAATGTATTATGTAAACCTTGTCTTTGTTTGAGGATATGTATTATGTAAACTTTATTCATTTTATGTTTATTGATGCTTTGCTTTAAATGTGCCTTCGCTTCTGATGGAGCGCAAAGCTTCATGCCTCAATGTATATATGCTGTATGGGAAGTTTAGGAGCCAGACGAGTTTCATCCTTCGGTCAGATTGCACTCCATGCTAACGCTTCCTTTGCAGAGCCTCTACAAGGCTTTGTTTAGCTTGAAAAGTCATTTCTATTTGGGGGTGGGGTCTACCTACTTCATGAGGACGCTGTCATTTGGAATCGGGATTTATAGAGCATGGAGGCAGGCGCTAAAACCTCTCCCAACGCAAACAAGGAGCAGCTATTCCTTAAACAACAGATAAGTATGGTTAGAACTTTTACCATTGCAAGCTGTTTAACAATTGGTTTAATTAAAAAAAATAAGGCAATTGCCTTTATATGAGAGTAGTGAGTTACTGTTGGATCTTGAGATCGTAGCATCACTATTACAGGTAAGTTAAAAGAATGTTACAAAAAGATTTTAGATTATTGAAAAATTTAAGTGAAACACGCATCATAGCATAAGAAAGGATAATAAAATTATTACCTTCATATTATGTTGTATAAGGAATAGTGTTGGTCGAATAGCTCACTATTCGATGCGGCAGCTATTCACTCGAATAGAGCAAAATTATTCGGGTGGTCGAATGTCAAAGTCTAACACCATTAAAGTCAATGGGAGGAAAAATTCGGGGTTTTTTCAGCACTGTGTAGAGCTTCTACAGCCTCCAAACAGATGTAAAATGATACATTATAAAAGGATGCATAAAAAGATACATTGTAAAAAGTTACATAAAAAGATACATTGTAAAAAGATACATTGTAAAAGGATACATAAAAAGAAAAAAGAAAAAAGGATACATAACACTATTACATACCCCTGTACTTCACATGAAGATTAAAGAGCACCTGTCATATCAATATTAGGATAAAGCTAGGTACACACTTCCAATAATTATTTTTAGAAAATGAACGATTACGACCAATCAACAATTATGCACGATTATACTTGAATTCAATCATATTGTGCACAATTCTGTACATGCTGTAACAATATGATCGTTCATATATAATCCACCAACAGTGTCCACACACTAGATACAATCGTTTGAACGATGCAGGGAGGGACATGTAAAGGAGAAAGTGTACCGCAGAAACATGCACGATCACTGAACGACCGTACACACGATAGATAGTGAAAGATCGTCGGCCAATCAGATCCACCGTGGCGGTCGATCATTTCAAACGACAATCCTCGTTCGTCAGGGTCCTTGGTCACTTTTTTTTGGCCAATCGGTTGTTCGTCGGTCGTTCGTCGGTCATTTCTAACGATAATTATTGGACGTGTGTATGCAGCTTTAGTCTACACGGACTGTTTCCCCAGCGTTTAACCTGAGGTTTTTATAAACATTTTTAGCAGGACTTTGGAATCTGGAAAATGTGGAAGCCCCCTTTAATAAGGAGACTCCCAGATCTCCACCGCCCAACCCTGGGGAATGAGTACAGGGGTATGTAAATCCGCTTACTCATTCCCTGAAAGGGTTAAAATATAAGTAAAAAATAGGACAAGGCTTTAATGTTAAATGATTTTATTAATATGTGTGTGTTTGTGTAAATAAACTTTGTTTTTACAGGTTATCCCAATGACAGGAGGATTTCCAGGGTTGCAATGAACAGACTTGTGCCCATTCATCTCTAATGCTCTGTGATTGGCTGAGAAATAGGAAATCCTGATGACAGCTCAAGCATCATCAGGATTTCCCTTTCCTCAGCCAATCAGGGAGCAGAACAATCAGCAGAACTTTACTACGCTGACAGCTCTGCTCCCCTGATTGGCTGAGGAAAGGGAAATCCTTATAATGCCTTTGCTGTCATCAGGCTTTCCCTTTCGGCAGGTAGCAGAGCAATCAGCGGGTTACTATGCTGACAGCTCTGCTCCCCTGATCACTCCCGCAGCCCTAGAGGAGCTGTGACATGTTCTGTATGTGTAATACATGTCACAGCTCCTCTCGGGTACGTATCTCCATTCAACCTCTATTGCCCTGGTATTGCCGGCGGTTACAGCTAATTGAAGGCACGTGCTTTCAAATAGCTGTGATCGCAAAGTTCCCACGGTCTTTGATGTCATTGTCGGATAACCTGTAAAAAATAAAAAAAGAAACAGGTAAAATAAAAACACATACAAATAAATTCATTTAAGAATAATTTTTATTTTTTTTTTAAACTTTTTTTTTCCCGAATTTTTGCTGTCGAATCCGATCTATCCGAATTCGAACAGCCATATTCGGGTCGAATATAGGGACAACCCGAATTCGAACATCAACACTAATAAGGAATATATGCTGGTTTTTGATCTACGTGATTATTAGCAATTATTAGTGAATAGTAGCACTTAAGAAATCAAAGAAAATTTAAATAAATGGATATGGGATAAGAAGATTTAATTAAATTGTGATTAGGTATATGTTTTTTTTGCAGTTTGATGAGCACTTTCATGCTTGCTTGCTTTCACCACAAACGAGTGAAACGAACTAAAATCAGGTTTCCCTAACTTTGCGTTTATATCTGGGATAATCAGCAACTCTTCAAATTTACATTAATAAGTTAACAGGTCTGATACAATTCAAAGTCATACCAAAAATTGGTCTACGTAAGGAAACTTCAATATCTATTGAAACAAAGCATTACAGACTGGAGGCGAAACTTAAGTTTAGCTGCATTCAAACATCATATCATAATATCAATCTATAATAAGTACATACAAAATAATAAAACCTCCTACTATCTATTGATCAGACGCCAGTGGATTTATGTAATCACCGGCATCTAGAGCGTCCAAATCAATTTGTATACTTACCTTGAATCAACACGACTAAATGTTCAATCTATGGCTTTAACAACTTCAACACACGAGTCTTCGAATTCCCAGAGAAAGCCCATGGGGCGAAGCGCGTATGGTTTAAGACTGCAATTTTGTGTTGAACATTATTAATTAAAGTTAGAAGGTTCATTTATACCCTAGTCTTCAAACAATTGTAAGGAGCCTTTTATTTATTTATTCGAACAAAATCTCATCAATTTAATATGAAATGACAAATGTCACATGTCTTTTGTAGTATGACCTTTTCTGTTATTTTAAAGCTTACAAATAAAGGATTTTAACAGTTATATTATACAAGTTTGCCGTAAAAAGCCACTATTATTTTTTCTATATTTTTATTTTTAATTATATTTATTATAGTTATGGAATAAATATTTGGGATTTTAAAAAGTATTTAATACAACTGAATGGCACTGGTGGTGATATTACAAATTGCTTTTATTCAGTTAATAAATGTTATTTGAGGGTAGTTTGTATAATATATATATATATATATATAGTATTTACTACAATAATAGTGGAATTATAGTGCCTTGTTACATGGTGGAAAGGTTTGAGCAGTTGCTTCCAATGCCCTGTATTTTTACCTGGTTCTATGAAGTATTGAGGAGGCTGGATGGATTGCATCATAGCAGCCAATATGTATTGCCAGAGGTTCCAAAGCGAGAGTGCAGATTGCAGCCTTCCCTTGTTCCCCACTTGATGGGGAAATGGGTCAGAGAAATGTCCAGTGTTTTTATTGGAGGCCAAAGAGTTCCTATATAATGAAGAAACCCAGCTAAGAAATTCAAGTGGGAACCACAGTGTTCAAGTACAACACAGATATATTCTTACAACACATGGTCAAAGGCTTTCTGTATATCTAAAAAGATCAGGAACCCTGGTATTTAGTAAATGTCCATAAGATGAATGAGATGGGTCACTTTCCAAATGTTATCACTAGCTTACCTGCATGGTATACAGTGTATTTATTGAAGGCCATAGGGTCCATATAAAACAAAAACAAAAAACCCAGGCAATGAATTTCAGTGGGAATCCCCGGTGTTCCAGTACAAAACATAATATAATCTCACAACACACTATCAAAGGCTTTCTGTATCTGTATCTAAAAAGAGCAGGAACCCTGGTTTTTATTGCGCGTTCACAAGGTGAATGAGTCACTTTCTGAATGTTATTACTAGCTTGCCTGTATGGTATGATACTGACTTGGTCCCTGTGGATAAGCAATCCAAGAAAGGAAACCACAGAAATATGCCCCTATTTTCAAAAAAGTTATTCTGAAACAAAAATGTATGTAGCGTAATATGTCCCATACTAAAGACAAACTATTTTGTTAAAAAGAATATACAAAACTTTATTAATTATTCCACAAATAATAAAAACACAATACTAAATATAATAAAATAAACTAAATATACAAAAATAATAAAAATAACAATCTACTATAGATAACAATTGAATAGGCCATTAGACATTTTTACAATTACTCAAAACATTATTCTAGGATGGTATAAAAAGCTGATGTCACCTGATAACACAGATCAACTTGGCCACATCCCTAACTTAGAACAAAAAACAAATTGAATACTCAAGTGATGGGACTTTTAAAGCCATTATACCAACTCTCTGGAAAGGTTTATCATAATATTAAAAAACTTTATTTGACACATCTTATCCAAACAAATAAACATTAAAAACAATTTGACACAAATACAAAATAAAAATCTCCTGAATGGGATGCCCCTTAATTGTATTGGTGTTCACACTTTCTACGCGTTTCATGGAATTGACCCCGCTTCTTCAGGAAAACAGGAAATCTACAATCATAAAAAAATTTGGAATATGGAATATCTAGATCGCAACCAGTGGGTTTATTTTACTATTCAGCTGGAATACTTGAATTCACTTCCATGGAAATCCTGGATAAGGATGACAAACTGGGATCCTTCTCCCACTGAATGGTATTTAGGATGCATTGGAGCAGCAATAGAAATAGGTGAGAGACAAACCCCAGGAGGACGGCTTAAAGCACCTAAAAAAATCCCTATATACCCATATATTCAAATAACACTGACCAACATTTTTATCGAGAAAGCCTGTCATGAAAAACCACCAAAGAAAAAGGAGGCTGTTTTTACAGACACAGTAATTTAGTAACACATTCAAATCCCTAAACCTCTCCGGCTGAGCTTCGCCTTCTAAATCATGTGCGTCTGACATCAGGCTCAAACATCTGAACGCATCTCCAGGACAACTAACTCACATGAAGCCAGTGTTGGACCCGGCTGTATTGAAATGTCATAAACCTCCCTGGAGGTATGAATAGTACGTATTTTTAAATGTAATACCGGTACACTACAAAAACCTAGTATTTTAAATTTCCTGCTTGGTTCTGCCTCCCAGCCGCTTGGTCCCGCCCCCCCGCCATACGCTTGCAAGCAGATGCCTGGCATCTGCTTCCCCTGGACAGATGCAACCCGGGCATCGCCAGGTTAAACAGATGCCTGGCCAGCATCGCCAGGGGAAGAAAATGCCGAGCATCGCTGGAGGACGCCATGGGCAACGCTTATCAGGTAAGCTTTTTAAACTCCCAGGCAATTCAACCCCGAGTGTGGTTACCGATTTTGGTATGGATAATTCACCCTGAGCCACACTCAGGATTACCACACTTAAGGATGTTAAGACGTCAAATTAACCCACTAAAAGAGACGGAAGCAGAAAATAGGAAATCAAAATAATGGAAAGGTCTCTGCTTGAAACACATATTCATGACACATATTTTTGTACGGTTCTTTTAGGGACTCTCCAAGCGGACCATCAGAGATGAGACAGTAGATCCTAATTAAATAAATGTTTAATGTTGCAACAGGGAAAATCAAATGCTTAGCAGTTAAAGCATAGAAATTCTGACGGTGTAATTCCTCTAAGGGAAGGCCTATGCTGTCATTATGTAGAAAGATCCATTACCATATACTCAGTTCTATACGATATTTCCAAATAAGTACAATAGTTCATAAACAGTTATTAGGATGGTAGTGTCCCATGGTCAAGCTTTTGACCCCGAAAAAATTGTTAAAAACCTTTATTTCAATACAAAATCAGCACGGTTCATAACATAAAACCATATATATAATGAGCACTAACTCCTGTCTTGACATCAAATATTATGCTAAGGCTGTCGGCGCTTTTCGCGGAAATTATACCCACTTCTTCAGGACATAACAAACAGATCTATAATTTTTAATACAAAATCATATAGTCAATAATTGTAAGGAATGTGTGTATGTGTATATATATGTGTGTGTATATATATATATATATATATATATATATATATATACATACATATACATATGCCCATATACACATACACAGATAAACACATACATATGACAACCATGATTGTGAAAAACTTTACCTACACTAATAAAATGCTCATGACTGTTCACTTACACAAGTGTGGTAAATACATAAATGGAGGGAAGACAACAGAGAGAGCCGGGACAGCTCCAAAGAAATCTTTTTAAAAGTTGTAAATAATTTTAGAAAAGAAAGAAAGGAGGAAATAAATTACTTCAAAAATTTAATTAGTTGTACTAATTACCATATACATTAGTGAGATTTATTAATCAATGCCTAGGGGATATAATATACATATAACATGTTGTGCCCCAACCTATGCAAATCTGTATTTGGGGGGATGGGAAAGGGAGATCTTTACAGTTGATGCCTGGTCGATGTACTTTCGCCACATACTGTTGCAGAGTCTGGCAAGGCATCTGGCAAGGTTCTGCACTTCTATTAATAGAAATTCATATAATGTGAACTTTACTATGCAATATAGCCCGACATCAGTTCCATTTTTGGATATTGAAATTAGCATCAATACGGACCAAACAATATTTTCCAACCTTTACCGCAAACCCACTGCAGGTAATACTATTCTTGGCAGCCGGAAGTGCACACCCTGAAGCTATGTAACGCTAAATAAAATGGAACTTCAAGGGATGAGGATTTTAAGAAAGCAGCCAAGGACCTACAAATCAGAACAATAGATAGAGGCTTTACTAAAACTACTCTGAAGAAAGCCTTCTATAGAATCCAAAAACTGGTTCAGTCAGCTTTACTATTTGCATCCCATAAGAAGGATGGTAACAAAGACGAAGTGAGAATTATAACCAAATACTCTACTGTGATCAATTTTGGCCAATTTTAATGTTGCACCCACAAATCAAGAAACATCTCAATCATTATCCACAATTTACCTTTAGGAGACTGCCATCATTAAAGATAATTTGTTTCATAGCCATTATCAGAAAGAACAAATAATTGAGTCAAATTAAAGGGGAGTTTCTCCATGCCCTTTATGTAAACAATGTAGCTGGGTCCTTGGTAAGAATCAAGTGAAACCGATATCTATCCCTGTAACATTTACCCCTAAAGTAACCCAGAAAGTAAACTGTAAAACTAGGAGAGGTATCTACTTGGCCTTCTGTACTTGTGGTTGCTTTTACATGGGTAAGACTAAGCGGGAGTTTAGAAAAAGAATTTATGAGCATATATATATCATCATTAATTAGATGATGTTATATAAGATTGTAACCCTGCTTAGTCTCCACATGACTAAGCACCACAATTTTAATGAAAACGAAATTAAAGTCGCTGTTCTTGAGCATGTCCATAAGACCCTCGTGATGGTGACCGGGACAAAGTCCTATTAAGAAAAGAGGCCAAGTGGATATTTAACCTAAGTGCTACTTAATATCCAGGTTTGAATAAAGCCTTGAGTTTCAAACCATTTTTATAAATCGTTATTGTTTCTATTTTAAATCCTGGAGTTGATTTACTCCCTTACTAAAAGAAAGATTGACAAAGATTTTTTTCTTTTTCGTCCTTTTTTTCTCTTTTTGCTTTTTTCTCCCTTCTATACTAAACACATTTTCATCTAATTAGCCTAATTTTTGGATTTATATCTAGTACATCATCTTTGTCATACTGTATGGCAGGGGTGTCCAAACTTTTTTCAAAGAGGGCCAGATTGGATGAAGTGAACATGCCGGAGGGCCGAACATTTTTCCGAACATTCTTTGAACAATTACAAATAAATGCAAATGAATTATTTTATGCCAAGTTAATTGCAAATGGCATGCTTTTCATTTCATAACATTAAGATCAACTGACAGCTGAGTTTTCACAATGTATTTGAAATAAATTTAAAAAAAACTTACCTGCACTAATGTGAAGGGTGAAACTGAGATCTGTACTGCAGCAAACAGGCTCGGTCTGGTTCAAAGGCAGTGGTTTTGATGCGCAAAATGTCACGCAGATGAGAGTCACTTAGTCTTGTCCTCACACGGTTCTTGTTAAAGTTCATAGCAGAGAATGTCTTCTCACACAAATATGTTGAGCCAAACAAGCTCAGCATTTTCTTTAAATTGGCCAGAAGGGGGAGGGTGAAGGGTGCAGTGACAGAGTAAAAATCTGGCCCTTATGGAAATGTGTTTATGAGAGTAATATGGCAGGAATCACATTTTGGAGAGCTTCTCCTTGTTCATATTTAGCAATCATGATTCTGCATGATTCTGCTTTTGTTTGACCTTGGCAGGTGTAAGCCGTGTTATTTGCTTTGACAAGGTCAGACTCTCTGGTAACAGCTCACACACTTCCACCACTTCACAAATTCTGCTAGGCCAGGGCCCTACCTACCCCTGTCCAGCTCCCCACATCCCAGCACATAAAATGGCTGTCTCACCCCTATATACTGCAAGTCCCGTGGAGGAGGTAGCTGAAGAAACTGCAGAGAAACTGATCAAAGTCTGGCCCTGACGTCACCGCCCACTGTCGCTCCCAACGAGCTGCAGTCAGGCATGTGCTCTGCCCTCAAGCAAAAGACTGTCTGCCCCAGAAGAAGGGGGGTGACGTCAGGATCGGGCTTCCCATGCGGCCCTCCTACTGCCCTCCCTCCTGTGGCAGACAGTCTTATGCTTGAGGGCAGAGCGTTGTGAGTGACAGTGGGTGGTGACGTCAGGATCAGATCACCAACTACACGTAATCTAATTGAAGCTACAATATAATGCTGATGGGGCACAGAGATGATGTCAGCTGCTGTATTATTGACACTAACCACTAATACCATAACCTGAATAAATAAGAACCTTCACACGACAGCTTTCTGTTATCTGTAGAAGGCTCACAGTCATGGAAGAGTTAACCCGCTTATACTGCAGAAAGAAGCAGAATTGTTTCTTTAAAAATGTTTCTGGAACAATAAAGTTTTTTAATAAAAATTGAAAAAAAACTGTTGTGGTGACAGCTGATTGGCAGTGACTGTAATGTGTGGCACTGGCTGCTATGGAGTGAAGAAGGAAGGTGTGGGCTGGGGGGACTCCAACACCCCCGGGACGTCACAGAGACTGAATTCAGGACCCGCCGAGCAGACAGCACCACCCCCTCCTTCATAGCACGGACAGCACGCACGGACAGCACGGACAGCACGCCCCCTCCTTCGGAGGGAAGGGGGCGGTGGAGGAGGGGGCGTGCTGTCCGTGCGTGCTGTCCGTGCTATGAAGGAGGGGGTGGTGCTGAATGCTCGGTGTAGGTAGCAGATTTAGGGATTTAGCAGATTTAGATTTAGCAGGGACAGGCCCCGCGTGACCCCGGTAGGAGGCGGGGGGGGGGTTGATTAGTGAGGTGACAGAAGCAGAAGGGGGGTACACAACGCGCCGCACTCAAGCACAAGACTGTCAGCCACAGGAGGGAGGGAGGTAGGAGGGTCGAATCGGAAGCCCAATCCTGACATCACCCCCCTCCCTCCTGTGGCAGACAGTCTTCTGCTTGCCACCCTCAATCAAAAGGGAGGGCCGTAGGAGGGCCGCATTTACATAGAGCAGGGGGGGCTGTTGGAGGGCCATATTAAAACGCCCCACGTGCCGCAAATGGCCCGCGGGCCGGACTTTGGACATGCCTGCTGTATGGTCAATAAACAAAATGTAACGTGATCATATTTTTATTTTTAATGTATTTGCTACAAGATTCAAAATATCCATTATTCTGTTGTTACACAATATTGATATTTATCAACATTGTTTTGAACTTGTTTTCAATGTATAGGTATTTGGCTCATATATCACTAGCCAGTGGATATTTATGTAAAATATGTATATTTTTTGTTCTTCTTAAATCACAGGTATTATATAGATATAAATTATTTGTTATATTGCAATTCATGTGCTTTTTCATGACAATAAGCAATGAGTTTAATGATTAGTATTTGGAAAAAATCCTCCTCTTTCATGAATATTCATCATTATGACTATACTGTTTGTATTGTAAACTATGTAGATGCTCCTGATTTGTTTCTCTCTTAAATTGTGAGGATATGCCCAGCCCCCTTGGATGATATATCCCATGGGGTTAAATAAGCTCAGAACAGTGGGCGGACCTCAGTCCTGCTGGTTCTCGGCCACTGTCTCCTTGAGTGATGGGTGCCTCCCGCAATTTCGACGCCCCTTGGATGATGTCACGTCTTCAGAACATGGGTCCAGCCTCCGGCTCATATACTGGGCTCTTCCCATGTGGAGCATCGTCACATATGAGCGGTGTTGACACAGAGATACACGCGTGTCCAAGTGTCCACTTTGTCCAAGTGATGAAGTGATTATAAAGATAGAAGTGAGTTATATGTCTAATATCTGAAATACCAAATGTTTTAACAATTGCTATAATTGATATTATAAACAATATCTGTAATCATAGGCTAATGTGTTCCTGATGAAACGGACTATGTTCCGAGAAAAACGTTGAACTGTCTAAAGCCTATCAGTAACAACAATAAATACCAACCTCTGGACCATACCCAAGTTTTTAATGAAGTTTTATGAATTATATGTCAATAAATTATTATATTGCGATAAATATTTGATTGAGTTGTTTAATAATATTTGCCTTTGGGTCCCAAGGCTTTTGACCTAGTGTTAATAAAAAGTTGTAAAAAATGTTTTTTACAATCATGGTTGTCATATGTATATGTGTTTATCTGTGTATCTATGTGTATATGTGCATATATGTATGTATGTATATATAGATATATACATGCTTTACAATTATTGACTATATGATTATGTATTGAAATTATAGATCTCCTGTTATGTTCTGAAGAAGCGCGTGCAATTTCTGCAAAATGTGTCGACAGCCTTAGCATCATATTTGATGTCAAGACAGGAGTTAGTGCTAAACATAAATGGTTTTATGCTATGAATCGTGCTGATTTTGTATTGAAATAAAGGTTTTTATCATTTTTTTTTTACTGGAAATACTTGAATCGGCCTGAAAAGTCCCAAGTGTACTTGTTTGTTTTTGAATATTGGTTTCAATTGGGGATGTGGCCTTGATTATGAATGACTTGATGATTAATTATATAGAGGAATCTTACTTCTTTTTCTAATTGGTATCTAGGTCATAGGTACATTGTAGAAAGGCAATGACGGCACATCAAGTTTTGTTCACTGCAAAGCAAACATAGTAGTATATGTTTTTCATATAAGCAAAATATACTTTATAATCTATATACAGACCGCCTAGATTTTCATTTCACTTTACATATGGATTGATCAATCCATGGATGTGCACTAGCGCCACTTTATATCATTAGTCAGTGGAGGTTACTAAATTATTAATTCTTTCACCAAGAATATAAAAGTCAGACAAAGAATAGATGTAAATATTTTTGTAATATTTCCATCAGAATCATTTACATCAATCAATTACCTAAATACATTTTGATTATTTCTTGACAGTATCAATTAGATATTGAAGTGTAACAGCATAAAAATTTCTTCAACTTCCTACCTAAATCAGCAAATCAATACATAAATCCAAAAGAGGGAAACCAAAGTTACCTCCATCTGTTTATGCAAATATAAGAATAGTTATATACAAAACACTATTATGCTTAATGCAAATAACAGGTAATGAAAGGTGAAGTAGTGAAACTACAAAAAGGGTTGATAACTGATATATTCATTTGAACCTAGATATTCAGTAAATTTTAGATTGAATATCTATTTTGTTTCAGTTTGTAAGACAATATTGTCTACATTGCCTCCCCTTTCATTAGAATATACAGTATTAAGTGCCCAAAATAATAATTCCTTGGGATCTGATGTGTAATGCCTGGTAAAATGCCAACCAACTGAAGTTTTAAAATTACCATCACTAATATCCTTTACATGTTCATAAATACATCTTTTAAAGGCCCTCTTTGGTTTTCCAACAAAAATTCTTTACAAGGGCAGTAAATAGATGCAGTAAATAGATGAAAACATCGACATGTTGGGGTCCTGGCCATGTGTCCATGTGTTTGCGTCTGACGCACATGATTTATAAGGCGAAGCTCAGCAGGAGAAGTTTAAGGATTCAGATATTACTTGATTATTGTGTCTGTGAAAATGAAATCCTTTTTCTTTGATGGTTTTCATGATAGGCTTTCTCAATGAAAAGGTCAGTCAGTGTTGTTTGAATATATGGGAATATAGAGATCAAGGATTTTTGTTTGATTCCTGATCAGGTAAAAATGCCTGATGGCCTATTCAATTTATCTATAGTAAATTGTTATGTGTTTTTTTAATATTTGTTGAACATTTACACAGGTCAACAAAAACTTTGTTTTGATGAACATCAGAATCCACACCAAACTTTTCTAAGTTCGCAGTTTCTCAGTTTTTCAAGCAGATTTCTGATCTGTTTTCAGTTGTTTTCCTAACATGTACAGTTCCTGAGTACTATTATATGTAACATTTTACGTGCATGTATTTTGAATTAAAACGTAAGCACCATTGAATTGAATGTTAATACATCTTCAGTGTGAAGTAAAATAAAGCACACTGTGGTATAGATCTACTGAACAGTGTCAGTCAGGTACCATTGTTTCTTCAGGGATGTTTAGAGTATGATTTTCTTGTGTACTCCTTGTCTGGATTGTCGCGATATCCAGCAGTAGTCAGCCATCATATTTTCATTTCAGAAACCTTAGTAGCAGTGCTCCATTAACTGAATGTCCTGGTGAAAACGTTCTCCTTTTTCGTCACTCACCATACCAAGATTTTCTGGGAAGAATTCTAAATGTGTGTATTTTTGTTTGTGTGCTTATGTTTGGAAACTTCTCAACAAGGTACTGAAAACCCATGGAGTTTGATCTACCCATGGCCTTTACAAGGTTCTTTATCAAGCCTAACTTTATATGGAAAGGTGGCAGAAATATTTTTTATGGATCAACCAGAGGCAGAAACTTGACACTGCTTGTTGCGGGCTTATAGGTATCTCTTGTTAGCCAATCACGCGTGACATAATGGTCTCCCGTAGATCAGCTGTCCCACGGGCATAGGAAACAGCAATATTTTGTGAATCCTCCTTGCATTCCCATCAGCAAGCCAATGACCTTTAGATCCCCACAGATGTCCCACTGGTGTGTTTTATACTGGATTGCTTAAAGTAGTAACTTCATGTTGTCATAGGACTCCTTTAGGTTAACCAACTGGGGAATTGGTAAACTTGGTTTGGAATTACCAATATGCAGTAAGACTGCTTTTAAGTTTCTTTTAGATGAATCAATGAAGATACGACATTCAAATGGAACATGCTCTTGTGACAAACTGTTAAAGAGTGCATTTATATCATGACAGTGACCCATCACTAGTGAAGAACATTGTCAAGTTATGATTTTGTTTCCTGTAGTAAGTTACAATTACACCCTTTGCAAGCAAGTGCTTCTGTTTAAGCCTTGAAGGAAGAAGTTCTGATTTGTCTTTGGAGAGATTTAGAACACAAACAAGATCATTCAGCTCTGCTTGTGTAAAGGTCTCTGGTTCTAAATCTTCATCGGCCAAGTAGTCAGGATCAGGTGATTCGGGGGTTGTAACTGGCTGCAACTCCAGTGCATTCCTCATCACCTTCTACGGTACCAGAACTGGCAATGAATTATCATAGGGAACAGGCCTACTTGCTGGATCGAAGCTGGGATATAAAGTTTTGTTCTTAATTTTACCTGAGAATCCACTTTTGTTGACGCGGCAAAAATAGCAGTCGATTAGATGGTCTTGCTGTTCTCAACATACCATCGGGATTGCAAATGGCATTTCTGCTTTACACCGATTTAGCCAGTCACGCAGGTACAAATGACATGTGGAGCCCAACATTTATCCTGGTCACCGAGTGGACAGCCGAAATATAATTTGTATATCTTTTTAGGTTCTGTGGTAATTTGGCGACGTTGTGCTTTCGTCGTGAATGAACCACACGTAACAGAAACTGTCTGGATCATTAAGGCAATTTCTAGGCATGATGGCAAATAAAATCAATCGCAGTTAGTGCGATCTCTAACCTTAAAAAAAGTAAACTGTTGTTAAATGTTGTAATGTGTTGAGGCTATTTATAACGATTTTCACACAATATATAATTAGCTGCATAACAAAAACTAGACGTGCTAGAGAAAAAACTGAACACAAATTTGAAATCCGCATTAAAAAAACTACAAAGCCCACATAAAATTATATCTAATGAAAATGATTTGTTGACCTTTGTTATTAAAGTTTTGTATAATATTTTTTATAAAATTGTTTGTCTTTAGTGTGGGAAATAATATGATACATTTTTTGTTCCAAAACTACTGTTTTGAAAATTGGGGCATATTTCTGTGGTTAAGTTTTAAAAAATGCTAAAATAGTGGAACTTCTATTTTGTACGAACTGAAATATGTTGAGATTCAGCTGTCAAAAAAGTTAGGGGGCGTGGCTACGCTATGGGGGCGTGAGGCAGCATGCTATGAGAGCTCCTGCAGCCGCCTCTGCATCTCCAGTCCTGGCAGCCTTCCAGCGGGTACTTCAGGGTTCCAGGAGGGTGGGTAAAAAAGCGGATCTTACCCACTATTTCTCCTTTCAAGGCTCCCTCTCCTCTGACCATGAGGCGCCCAAGATGGCCTCCTCACGCTCCTCGCCTCCAGGCACTAGCACAAGAGCCCAGGGCACAGGCTCTAATAGCCCCACAGCCTTACTATTAGCTACTCCCAGGAGCCCCTCTCTTTTTCCAGAGGAGTCCTGAGGGTCAGATATTTCTGCAATGGACGCAGCTGACTCCCCTGTGCAGCCATATGTCTCCCATGCCTTGCTGCATGAACTTTTTTCCACCCTGCCTTCTAAAAGTGATATGGAAGCCATGCTTACACGTATGGAGCGCTCACTGCGCACAGATTTAGAGGCAGTGCAAACCACTGTAATTGCGGTGGCTGGTAGGGTCACCACCTTAGAAGCCTCTACATCCAGTCATCTGTCACTTCCCTGGATAATTCTATGGGAGAAATTCGCTCACAACTTACTTCCCTCTATCTTCTCACTAATGACTTGGAAAGCCGCAGGAATAATGTCTGTTTGTGGGGTATCCCTACAGCTAATGCTGACCTGTGTGCCACTGTTATTGCCATTTTTAACATGCTTCTTGACCGCCCACCGGATACGGCCATTGAACTTGACCGGGTACAGAGGGTTCACAGCATCTGTGATAGGAGCTCTAATCTGCCTTATGATTATGTGTGTTAAGCCTTGTTCATTATTACACTCTGAAAGAGGAAATTGTGAGGAAGGTTCCATGGTCCTATTGATTTTGATGGGGCGAGCATACAATTGTTGCCTGATGTCTCTGCACAGACTCTGCGTATGCCCCGCATACTGTGCCCTCTGCAGGAACTGATTCGTTCTTCTGGTGCCTATTACAGATGGGGACATCCATTCCATGTGTTTGTGTCTAAAGGTGGTGAGACTTTTGCCCTCCATCGCCATGCACAACTTCATGCGCTGTTTACCATGTTGGGCGCAGACCCTATTAATATTCCGAATTGGCTTGACTTTCCCGTGGATACAGCGGCCCCTCTGCAGATGAGGCATCGGCTGGGTATACCACAGAGGCTCCGCCACAACACCATTTCTACTGCGCGGGCCACCCCGATGCAGCTGTCCAATGAAACTTGATTTTTTGCCTCCTCCAGGAACCTGACCGTATACCTCTAATATTGTTATAATGACTCAAGGTTATACAGTCATATTACATTTACTGTTGTATTTATTTTGTTGATGCCTTTCTGTGACGCTGATTGTATTGAATTGATAAATAATCTTTCCAGTCTGGGAAACGTGCCCTATAATGTTGACCTTACTAGTTAGTTCTGGCTCCTATTAAGAAGGAGAGATTGGTGCCACGTGGCCCTTTTTTTATGTATTATATGCATATTCTACGTTTACTTGCTCTCAGGTTTACAAATGATGATTGCACCGTGTTGTACTTTTCAGGGGAGACGATATCTGAGGAGCGGCGATGTATTCAGTAATAAGTGGTTTTATACGTTTGGACGGGCATACTGTTTTTTAGATGGCCCATCAGTTCTCATCGCTTCTCAGTATGTGCGTATGTCTTGCTCCTTATATCCCTGGATTTGTTGATTTCAAATGTTCTATATATAATTGTTTTGTAAGATTGCTTGTATATCCGGGGGCTGATGATCCAAAAGGGCCATAGACTTAAGATGGAACGTAAGGCTCAGTTACAGTGAATATTTCATGAATTACACATTCTAGAATCACAACACAAGCAGGGTCACTCGCAAGATATAGAGGCCCAGCTCACGGTTTTGCATGAGAAGATTAACATGCACTGCTGCTCCAAGGCAAAATTTCAACTTGACAGGAGTAGGGCATTTTTCTAATGAATACAGTAACAAATGTGGGAGGGCTCTGGCTAGGGCGGGAGGGCAAAAAGGGCCCGGACCTTTATTCCCTGCATAAACTCGTTACACAGCTCACGGGACATAGCGGATTCTTTCAGGGATTTCTATACAAAACTATATAACCTAAGGGCTAACACAGGTGCCCCCCCCATCTGCTATGTTGGCAGCAGCTATGCAGCAGTACCTCACCTCCTTAGGTATGTCTAAGATCCCGGAAAAAGCCCTATCTGCTCTCGATGCCCCAATTAGCTTGGCTGAATTACAAGTAGCTCTATCCAAAGCGCCCATGGGCAAAGCGCCCGGCCCAGACGGCTTTACACTTGCCTACTATAAGAGGTTCCTTCCCCAACTCACCTAATCATTTTTAGACGCCTTTAATGCCCTTTCCTCAGATTACCCCTTTCCAGCAGACGGACTGAAGCCGGAGAAGGATCCCAATTCTTGTGCGAGCTATAGACCAATATCGCTTCTTAACTGTGATGTAAATTATTCTCCAGTATATTAGCACCCAGGCTAATACCCCTTCTCCAAGGTCTCATTCATTCAGATCAGATTCATTCAGAAGTGGATTCTTGCCCCTTCGTGAGGCAAGAGATAATACCACTTGCAAACTAAACCTCATCCACCATGTCACTGTAAACAAAATCCCCTATATGATTTTTTCGGCAGATGACGAGAAGGCCTTTGATCGGGTAAATTGGGAATATATGAGACAGGTCCTTATCTATATCGGTATTCCGAGCCGGCTATTTGACTGGATCCAAGCCCTTTATCAATGCCCCACTGACTCTATTCGAGTCTATGGGCTCTTATCGCATCCCTTTTCGATTGCTAACGGTACCAGACAGGGCTGCCCATTATCTTCCTTGTTATTTATTTTGCTCCTTGAACCTCTCTTGATGCACATCCGTATAACCCGCATTTTAAGGGCGTACGAGTGAACAAGACATAAAGTTTCTGCTTATGCAGACGATCTCCTTTTTTATATAACCTCACCTTACATTACTATACCAAACCTTCTTAGGGAGTTGAACAGATACGCCCAATTTTCAGACTATAAAGTAAACCTAAGAAAATCGGAGGTGTTAGATGTGAATCTACCCCCGGCACTTAGAAAGACCCAGTCCCCCTCTTTTGCATTTAAATGGTTCAGAGATTATATTCGATATCTAGGTACTAAGGCAGCAGGCTTTTTCATGGTTTGGTCGTTGCAATATTCTTAAAATGAATATTATGCCTCATCTTCATTATTTACTGCAGACCTTACCTGTCCATATACCCCCTCATATACTACACAAATTTAGACCTGAATTCGTCAAATTCGTTGAATCCACCCACACTCCTAGACTTAACAAGTTTCTCCTGCGACTCCTGAAAGACAAAGGTGGGATGGCTTGCCCCGACCCGATTTATTATCACAGAGCGGTCCACTTGACCCGTTTGGTGGATTGGTGCAGACACACTGCTGTTAAGAGATGGGTAAGATTGGAGGATTCTGTGTCTCCCATTTTACTAAGCACTGCAGCATGGTTTCCCCCAGAAGCCTGCAGTTTTCTCCGTCGCCACCCATTGATTGGAGCAACGCTGAAAATAGTGTCTAAATATTTTCATGGCGGGGGAACTGGGACATTTCCTTCCCCGATGTCCCCTATAATCGGCCACCCTGGTTTTCCCACCAGTAGGACAGACCTGGTCTTTAAGCAGTGGATTGAACAGAATATTTTTAAAGCCATGCATTTTTTACAGCCCCCTCATTGGACCCCGATTGGACAGCTTCAACGGGATCACTCCCTCCCTCCCCTAGACAACTGGAGTCAGATACAATTTCAGCATTTTCTCACCTCGCTGCCCTCTGCCCAAGTTTTCCACAGACCCCTCACCCCTCAGGAGGATTTGTGTATGCCTGGGGACCCCCAAAGAGGAGTTCTATCATATGTTTATAAACTCCTTCTGACGTCCTGACGTCTGGCGCTGTGTCCCCCCCCCCCCCCCCCCTCTGTTTCTCTCCAGATGGGAGCGGGATCTAGGTTTTACCTTTACTGACTGTTGGGTTAGCACAATTTATTTAATATCAGTTATGTCTCACCAACAATAATGCTTTACCAGTATATACTGGTACATGTATACCATATATGAGGTCATCCTAAAGGAATGCAGCATATCCTGTAACTGGTATCCTTATAAGGTAAAATGCTGGTTTAAGGGATGATCATTGGTCAGTACTGGTCAAACACTGGCCATTGTCTCAGTTTCCTGGATAGTTAAAAACACAGTGCCATGCTTAATACCTAGTCTTGATTAGAACTAACTGTATGCAACATGTTTTTTGATCATCTGCCAAGCCATTAATTTGGAAGACTCCTTGGATGAATGCAACTCAACTCTATAGCTAAGTATTTTTGTTATATCTAAGTCTTTGTAACTGCATTGTTTTATCTATCTGTCTTTATTATTAAATAGTATAATCTTTAAAGTCTTTGTGTTATCTCTCTTTGTACACATCAAATTCAACCCATCAATATTTGCATAAACTGTCACAAATTATATCTGTGACATAACACTTGGTACCAGAAGTGGGGTTTGATGTGTGCAAACTAGAGATAGTGATGATAAGATTGATAGTGGGAGAGTTTTGATTGTGTTTGTGCTGATTTATTATTTTGATTTTTGTATTGTAAGTCATAGTGCAATTAGAATAAAATGCAGAAGTTGTTTAGCTGGGGTAAAAGAATGTTGCAAGATAATAAGAGTGCGAGTCCACTCCCAAGTTGGGTGTCCACATCTGGACAGTGGAACCCGATTGTTCGCGAGTGTAATAAATATGTTGCACCGATCCAATTGGCAGATCCCTGCCAGTCGGTGAGGGAATTAGATCTGTCTCGGTATGACAAAAAGGAGCAGAAGGCCGCTGCACAGGTGGGATGGCTGTGTTTTCAGGCGCTC